>NW_028241670.1:0-230000 GCF_964263255.1 Lissotriton vulgaris | reverse complement strand
TTTGCTCAAATTCGTGAGAGAGTGCATAACGCGTTTCGGGCTACTAGAGCCCTTGTTCACATGCAACCATTGTTTGTACATTTTTTATTTTTATAGTGCACATTTCACCCAATCACCTCCGCCCCCTCCATATATCACATGATCATGGAAATGAAAGACATATTCAAAATAGAAGTGCCTATATGACCGTATAAATACATAGAAATAGAGTCACATGTATATACAAGTTTAAATCAGAAATCTCCGGATAAATCCATCAAATACTTGTATCTAGAGGGGGACAAGAAAAAAAGGGGGAGTGAGTTATAAAAATTCCTTCTTTAAATAGTTAGAATATTTATATATTGATCAACAAGACCAGAATAATAAATGGGTAAGATCTTATAGTGCTATTTTTTAAAATTATAAACACTGCATGTCCAAAAAGTGCAAAAGACCAATTGTGACCAATGTTTTGTTCAGAGGAAGAAAAAGTGCCAATGTGCATGAAAAACCAGCTTGTAAACAATTTGCCTCATCATAATATTTTCGACAATTGGGTTAAGAACCACATTTTGCTTAAGTTAAAAACCATGATAAAAGCATTTGAAAATCCAAGCAAGCATAATCATAAATAGATAAAGATTATAAAACGACCCTGTGTATAAAAATTATGTAAAAATACAGAATAAATAGAGGTAATGAATTACATATATTTACAGATAGGGAATGACCCAAGAGAATTTCATAATTTCCGACTAACAGGGAACCTGACTAGACGGAATGAAGATGTGATAATTATTCGGAAAAAACGGTTTTATACATGGAAAAAGCTAAAGCAACCTCCAGGCAACAGGGAACCTGACTACCTGGGAGCAAAAGTCAGTTACTAACAATCAGACCAAAAGGAGAAAATCATTATAGAAGTGCATAGGGATTTTAAAGGAAAGTGTGTAGATCCTCTGTGCCCCTAGAATCTGGAACTCACTCCCTCCAAACATCAGGAAGATTCAAAATACAGTAACATTCAAACGAGAATTGAAGAGCCACTTGATGAGTAAATACCCTACTTAGAGTAACTTAAGGATCACTGAGATGATCAATGACGCCAACGGAGTGCTGCCCTCTCCATGGATAATGGAAAGATCATCATCGAACAATGAACTGATACCGTGTGCAAGCCGAGGCTTGTCACCTCACAGCTACCTCGTATACATGTGTGAATTTGAATTTGAACTATATCTCACAGTCATACTATTTAACTTCTTTCTCACTTGATTTATTTATCCATATATGTGGAACTTTAACTATTTGTCTCAACCACTATATATAACTTCTACCTCACTTGATTCATTTATACCTATTATCCTTGATATACACTGAATCGCCTTATAACCCTACCTCAACGAGCATGGTTTGTTTCCATGACACAAGCCAAGCCTTGCTCTCCATATAATGACAATTGCACAATCATTATGAATATATATATTTAATCGCGTCCATTCAGTATATTGCCCTTCTACCTCACTATTCTCTTGTTGTTATTATTGCTTTATCTTTATATGCTTTATTATCTTTATATGCAATTCCTTCCTGTTAAGCGCTCTGATACCCACGGGTCTTGTCCGCGCTATACAAAACACTATAAATAAATAAATAAATAAATAAATAAATAAATTAAGGCCATTCAGACTTTTACTGTCTAATTCCAATATCATATTAGATTCCAATGCCTTAATTTTAAATCCCTATTGCCACATTGCCACCTCTTCGTAATTTTGGTATTGCCCCCACAACATAATAAGATAGACAATTTACATCCCTATTATGTATAGACTCAAAGTGGCGTGCCACTGGATAACTGGAGTCATTATGTAAAATTGCCCGCAAATGTTGCAGGATGCTGACGCGCACTTGTTTGCTAGTACTGCCGATGTATTTAAGGCCACAAGTGCACGTCAGGACATATACCGCAAATTCAGTTTTGCACGTATATTGACCTACAATCGGGATTGCGGTCTCACTGAATGGGGTAGAGTAGTGGGTCTTATTAATACCAAATTTACAGTCCCTGCAAGTGGAGCATTTGCGAAATCCACCTGCTGTCTGCATCCAATTCGCTTTTTGCTTAAGTTCTGGACTTGGCTGGTCCAGAACGGCTCCCATATTGCGTGCCCTGCGAAAGGTTATCGTAGGTTTATAAGGTAGCAGTGCAGCTAAAACCGAATCTGTCATTATAATGGGCCAATTTTTGGTAATGATCTTCCTGATTGTACTCTCCTGGTCACTAAATGCTGTAATGAACCTGGGGCATGTCTCATTGTTGTCTCTTTTAGAAGAAGAATCTTGTATGACACAATCAGCCGGGAGTAGGCTATCTCGCGTTCTCAAACTTGCTTTTTTCAAAGCCTGGTCAAAGATCTTCTTAGAGTAGCCTCGTTCCCTTAATCGAGTTTCTAAATCCCTCACACAGTTTGTAAAATCTTCATTGGTACTACAGATCCTTTTCAATCGAAGGATCTCTCCATAAGGGATGCTATGGATGGTGTGTTTGGGATGAAGACTTGATGCGTGTAGGGTGGTATTCCCTGCGGTTGGTTTCCTAAATAGTGTTGTTTGAATTTTGTTGTCATTATCAATATACACTTTAACATCTAGGAACTCAACCTCCTTCTTACTGAAGTGGGATGTAAATTTAAGATTCAAATGATTGACATTAATGTCATTGACCAAGGCAATAGCCTCCTCAATTTCACCCTGCCACACAATGAATACATCATCAATGTATCTAAGGAATTTGATTATTTTTTCATTCACCCATGTTTTGTGTATCCTGTTGAGGACCTGCTCCTCCCACCAGCCCACGTGTAAACACGCGTAGCTGGGTGAGAAGCAGGCCCCCATTGCTACACCTCTCACCTGACGCCAAACATCCTTTTCAAAGGCAAAAAAGTTATTGCACAGACACCACTCTATTAGACTTAATATAGCCCTATTGTGTTCATAGAATTGTGCAGGCCTAAGGCTCAGAAAGTGTTTAACCGCATTGAGACCGCCAGTATGGGCTATGCTAGTGTATAATGATTCGACATCAAGCGTCATTAACACCATATCTTCCTGCCATTCTACTGTTTCAAGTTTTTTCAAAAAGTCAGTGGTATCTATCACATAACTCGGTAGTTGTTTCACAGGTTCTTGCAAGAAGTCTATCTATCTATCTATCTTTCTCCCAATCCTCGGACCGTTTCGCAAAAAAGAGCACTCAAGCTGTATAGCACAGTTCACATGCCATATTTATTCATAGCATTTGCAGTTTTTCAAAAGGAGGGTTTAACAAAAGCGTTTCGGCGTCTCCGCCTTCGTCAGTGTGAACCTGCTTAACATTTTGTGTGCTTTAAATAAAGTTTTGTTACGACATTCAGTCACATGGTAAAAAGAAATAAAAAAACGGCACAAAATATACAATTAAGTCATTGCGGCGGCCATCTTTAAGTGATCAACATAACACTAGTGTGATATCTATATTAACATCCATCACCAATTCATTGTTCATCTATAACATTTTCATAGGAGGTTCAGCTATTTTTATGTGATTACAGTTATGTTTTTAAAGGTTTCATAACTTTTACTAGCTTGTTGGCCTTGGTTTGTCGTGCCATTGGTTAACAATGTACCAATAGTTATGTAGCCCTGAATGGGCTATGTCCAATATTATTTTAGGTACAGTGTAACTTTATTAAAAATCGGACAGTAGTAGGGAAGTTCAGCTGGAGGCAGTTAAGATACAATTTGAAACAATGACAGCAATAGTATCTGAACCTACCCTATGTGAGCCCACATTTCCTCTTCATTATTTAGGCCCCCTGGAGTCTTTGTCTGGAGCATTATAATAAACCTTGATTCCAGGGTTCTGAGTTTTTTAACCCAGTCTCTCCCTCGTTCTGTTTTTTTCAGCTGATCTAAGGCAAAAAAGGTAAGTAAGTTACTGTTGCTTTTATGTAATAACTCAAAATGACACGCAACAGGATAACTCTGGTCCCTTGTAGTGATCCCTCTCATATCTTCCAAGACTCTTAATTTTGTTTGTTTTGTGGTGCTCCCCACATATTTTTTCCCACATGGGCACATTAGACAGTATACCGTGAACTCCGAATTGCAATTCAGCAATTTAGAGATCACTGTCCTCCCTGTTTTCCCTGGTATTTGGTAGTCTTTGACTTTATGTGAGTTCTTGCACGCTTTGCATTTCATGCAAGGATAAAATCCTGTCACTGATGGTTTCTTCTTTCTTTTGCAATCATAATGACTATTGACCAGATGATCCTTAAGAGAGTTTCCTTTCCTATACGTCACCAGTGGGTGATCAGATAATGCTTTCCCCACAACACTGTCTGACTTAAGTATGTTCCAATTTTTCTTAAGAATTTGAAACATCTCTGAAGATTTCTCTGAGAAGTTGGTAATTAATCTGTTTCGAATCTCCACTCTTTGGCTTGTCAATTAGTAACTCATTTCTTATTGTTGCATTACTTTTAGCTTCAGCTTGATCTAAGACCCCATCACAATATCCCCTCTGCTTAAATCTTGCTCTTGACTCATTCCTAGCTCTTTCATATTCCATATCAGTGAGCAGTTCCGCTTCATACGTAGGAACTCCCAGAGTGGGATATTGTTGATCACACTTCTTTGATGGCAGCTCCCCGCATGCCGGATAGTATTCCCTGCTGTGGGTTTTCGATAAAGGGCTGTTTGGATGGTACTGTCTTCCACATAGACTCTTAGGTCCAGATAGAAGACTTCTTTCTTACTGATGGTACTCGTGAAGCTAAGGTTTAGTTGGTTTACATTCAAACATCTAATATACTCTTCAGCCTCACTTTGTGGACCCCGCCACAAGACGAACAAATCATTGATGTAGCGTGTCCACAACGTAATTTTATTCAACCATTTTTCATTGGTTTCCGCCTAGGCCACGTGCTTCTCCCACCAGCCTACGAATAGGTTTGCGTAGCTTGAGGCGAAGCACGTGCCCATCGCGGTACCCTGGAGCTGAAGATAGAGCTGGCCTGCAAACAAAAAGATTTGTTGCAAACAAAATTCCACCAACATGCGATTGTGGGTCCTGTACTTTAGGGCTCTTTTTTCCAAAAAGAATTTCATAGCTTCAAGTCCATCCTCGTGTCTGATCGAGGTATATAGACTTGAGATGTCCAATGTTATCAAAATCATGTCATCCTCCCATTTTACTCCTTGGAAAATTCGTAAGAAGTCTTTAGTGTCTCTTAAGTAGGAACTTAGATCTTTCACTAGTGGTGAGATAAAATTGTCAATATAGGTGGAAGTGTTCTCTAGCAAACTGTTCTTAGCCGACACAATAGGCCATCCTGGTGGCCAGATTTTGCTTTTGTGCACTTTGGGTAAGTGGTAGAACGTTGCTAGTTGGGGATGGTCGCATTTTAGATTTTGCCAATCATTATGGTCCAGAATACCCTCATCTCTCCATTTTGTGGTGAGGATATTAAAGTTCAAAATGCTCTCCATGTATGTCTCTCTCCTGAGGACAGCATAGTGGTCCTTTCTCCCCAATTGTGAGAGTGCCTCATCCTCATATTGTTGTCGATTCAAAATCACCACGTTTCCCCCTTTGTCACTCGGCTTGATTATTATATTCTCATCTTCCTTGAGGTTTTTGATTATATCCCATTCATCTTTTTTCAAACTTCTTTTTCCACCATTGAATTTCTTTTTTAGTAGATTTTTCATTTCCTCAATCATCACCTCTTGGAAGGTATCAATTTCGTCATGTGGGGTTCTCGGAATGAATTTAGACTTTATAGTCATTTGGCTCTTGCAGCCTTGCTGTCGAATTCCTGTTTCTTCCAGCATCTGTGTCGGTTGTTCTTCCCAATCTTTTGTGTTATTCAATTCATCAGTGATGGTATTAGCTGTAATGATGGCTCCCGCGTCCATCCCTATCATAGGATCGAACATGTTTCCCTCTTCGGGTACTTCTAGTATGCTCTTTTTTTAATGCAGGGTATGAATTTTCATCAGTTTGATCTTCCTTATAAATTTGTATAGGTCAATACGTGTCTGTGTATAATTGAAGGATGGTGTTGGACAGAAAGTTAATCCTAATTGCAATATTTATTGTTCCTTGTCAGATAGCTCCCTATTTGACAGATTCACTATCGTTTTGTGGATCGTTGTTGTTTCATTTAGTTACCTCGGCCCCCCCGTTTGCTCCTGGTTACCATTGGGGTAAAACGCCCCATTCCGGCTTTTCCTGCCCCTCCTTGTTTTCCTCTTGCCACTTCTGGAGGGTGTGTTCTTGCCGCTGGTCTTTGTCTCAATCCCCACATTAGTTCGTACTCTAGAAAAAAGAAGATGAGGGAGAGGATGTGGATGGTTCTGCACTCCCACCGTTATTGTTTGATTCCTGCCCTGTACTTCTTGTGCCACCGTTCTTACTTCCACGAATTGATTCGTCTTCCGATACTTCAGATTCTGAGGTGCTCAGCTGCACTCCACTTGGTGATTTTCCCAACAATAGATTTTTTCATGGTGCATTGTATTTCCTTGCGAAAGTTAGGATTCGTCCGTTTGCATAATCCTTCTCGTCTCTGATAAATTTTGTCTGCTTTCTTAATTTAATTACATTTTCGTAATCAATTAGACGCTGTTTCATTGCTTGACGTAGTTCGTCAGCTTGCTTCTTATCTTTCTCACCACTGATTTTTATTTCAATCTCTTTGATCTCCTCTTGGAATTTTACTCTATCGTTACATGCATGTTTCACCAATATTTTCAACATTCCTTCTCTTACCCCATTCATGTATTCCGACCATTCCTGTAACAGTTCTTTATTTGGGGGTTTCATACGATGGTACTACGAAGATTCTCAGTCCCCTCGGGACGCGTCCGACTTAAAGATATTTTTGTAAACTGGTGGCTTCCCACCACTTACGGATTTCTTTTTCGTAAGTCTTTTCTAGAGTAGAAAAAAGACTCACTAGTGTCTTTTTTTCTGATGTGGTTTGTTTAATATATATATATACATTAGGTTTTTAAACTTATTCACATATATACATATATATTATATAGATTAGGTTTTTAAACTTATTCACATTATTGCATAACAAACATGACGATGTCTTAGGGTTATTGACATCGAGAAAGGCTGAATGCCGAAACGCGAGGGCGTCTGTCTTGTCTGAATAAAGCAACCTTTTGAAAATATACCCGGGAGTGCGGAGAATTCTTTGTTTGAAAACGGAGGAATTTGAGCAGATATATATATATATATCTGCTCAAATTCCTCTGTTTTCAAACAAAGAATTCTCCGCACTCCCGGGTATATTTTCAAAAGGTTGCTTTATTCAGACAAGACAGACGCCCTCGCGTTTCGGCATTCAGCCTTTCTCGATGTCAATAACCCTAAGACATTGTCATGCTTGTAAACACACCTTAAGGTAAAGGAAGGACTACTGGCTAGCTGACTATAACCAGCGCCATCTTTGAGTGGTGACTATATATATATATATATATATATATATATATATATATATATATATATATATATATATATATATATATATATATATATATATATATATATATATATATATATATATATATATATATATATATATATATATATATATATATATATATATATATATATATATATATATATATATATATATATATATATATATATATATATATATATATATATATATATATATATCCCAACAGCCACCTCCAATCCACTCTGACCGGCAAAGCAAAAGACGGACCACAAACTCAGATGACAATTCTTTACTTCAGAACAGGTTCAGATGGTAAAAGCAGCAATGACTCGTTTCGGGCTGAACAGCCCTTGTTTACATGCAGAGGATAGCAATTCTGTTTTACTTTTTATAATGCTTTGTGACCTGCCTACATCCCGCCTCCAGCTTGGTCTTGTAGCTACGAACATAGTAAGCATACTATCGCATATAAAACCAAGAGTAAAAACGTTTATACAAAATAGTAAAACATTTCATTATTTATAACTGCGCAAATAAAGGTGATAGGTCTTCAGTAAATATCAGAGAGAAGACTGACACCAGTTCCACAATAGAAATACATAACCGGATAAATCCTATAAATGTGTTGGACTGGTGAAGATCTAGAAAACATTATCAGAAATAGTCACAATATCTCTAGGGAACAAACATTTCGCTGGGATATATGTAGGCGAGTTAATTTTAAAGTGCAGTTGAAAAGTTGCTAGATGTCTCTGCCAACTGTGCAAAAAAGCTGTGTGTAAAGTGCAAAAGACGAAAATGTAAAGTGCTTAGTGTATGATAAAAGACCTCTATATAAAAATGTTAGAATGTTGCCCTCAATAAAAATCGGACTGAGCCATATTTTCTCGATTAAAAGGTAAATCTAAAACATTTTATAAAATAGCAATTCATCATAATACCAAGTGGTGCGAACACCCTGTGTTTGAATAACATACAACACATAAAAAAGTAATGAACAGTGAGGCGAACAACACAGATGTTTCCATATGGAGACTAAGGAATTCCCATTACTAGTGCACTAGATAACAGGGAACCTGACTATCTATTTCAGTCCTAAATAGCTGATGTGTTTAGGTTCCCGTGAGACAGAGGGTCCCGATGGGCAACAGGGAACCTGACTACCCACCGGAGGGGATATCAGAAGACAAAACTCATCTTGCGACCTCAACGGACCCTCCAGGCAATCCTTTCCATCATTAAAGGCATTGTGATCATGTAAAAACTAGCCCCAAGCAACCTGGATGATAAAGAGACTTTATAAGAAATGATGCATGTCCTCAGTGTTGTTTAGGCCATTAGGCCATTTACTATCTATTTCTAGGATCATGCTTGTCTCCAGTTGCCTCAGTAGCAGCTCCCTATTTCCTCCTTCGTAATTTGGGAACTGATCCTACCCCACAATACGAGAGGCAGACTACGTCTTTATTGTGTTATTTCAGGAAGTGGCGTGCTACTGGATAAGCAGGTTCGCTGTGCAAGATTGCCCTGAGATGTTGCTGAATCCTGACGTGCACCTGTAATTTAGTACTCCCTATGTAATTTAGGCCACAGGTGCACGTCAGGACATAAACTGAAAACTCTGTTTTACACGTACGGTTGCCAATGATCGGATGTCAAATGGGGTCTGATAATGTGTCTTATTGATCCCAAATTTGCAAGCTCTACAATGGTAGCATTTTCAGAACCCTGCTGTAGGCTGCAGCCACGTGGTTTTCTGTTTTAACTCAGGACTGCTCTTATCCAAAACCGACCCCATGCTTCTAGCTCTACAGAATGTTACCAATGGCTTATTGGGAAAGTCCGATTTAATATATTGTCCGTAAGCACTATCGGCCAGTTTTTCTTGATTATATTCCTGATCTTATTCTCCTCGTTGCTGAAAGCAGTAATGAATCTGGGGCAGTTTTTGGATTCTGCACCCAAGATTGGGGTAGGTTCGGTTATATTTCTGTCGGCAGCCTCTCCAGAAAAAAGACTTTCCCTAGTTCTCAAATTAGCTTTAGCCAAAGCCTGATTAAAAATCCTGTCCGAATATCCCCGTATCTTGAGTCGGGCCCCTAATTTGCTTACACAATACTCAAAATCAGTGGGGGAGCTATAAATTCTTTTAAGCCTCAGAATTTCCCTATATGGGATACTGCTGATAGTATGTTGGGGGTGGAGGCTGGTGACGTGCAATGTGGTGTTTCCTGATGTGGGCTTTCTATACAGGGTGGTTTCTAGTCCGTTATTATTGACATAGACCTTCACATCCAAAAATTCTATCTCTTTTTTGCTGATATGGGAAGTGAATTTGAGGTTCAGGGAGTTTTTGTTAATTTCTACTATGAACATTAAGGCTTCCCTTCCCTCCCCTTGCCACAAGATGAAGATATCATCTATATAACGTAGATATCTGATGATCTTTTCTTTAACCCACACTGCGTGTGTGGCGATGAGAACCCGCTCCTCCCACCAGCCGACGTGTAAACACACATAGCTGGGGGAGAAGCTGGATCCCTTCGCCACACCCCTCAGTTGCCTCCACACATCCTTCCCAAAAATGAAATAATTGTTATTTGAGCACCACTCCATTAGGCTTAAGATAACCTTGTTGTGCTCATAGAATTCTGAAGGTCTTTTGTTAAAAAAATGCTCAGCTGCCTTTAAACCAGTCTTGTTCAATGCTCGTGTATAAGAACTCCACGTCCAGTGTTATTAACAACATGTCTTCTTGCCACTCAAGATCACAAATTTTCTGCAAGAAGTCACTAGTATCACGAACATAACTAGGCAGACTAGTTACCAAATCCTGCAAAAGGAAGTCAATGTATTGTCCGACTTTTTCACTTAAGCTTTTTATAGCTGAGATAATCTGTCTGCCTGGTGTGGGCCTGATGCATTTATGAACCTTGGAATGAGGTAAAATACTGGGAGAGCTGGAAACTCATTGTACATTACCTTGAATTCCTCCCCCGAAATTAGACCTTCTCTACGCCATCTATGGAAGAGTTTTTTCAAGAGTCACTTTAGCTTTCATGTACTCCTTGTTGCTGGTCTTCTCATAACATGTAGTGTCCTGCAATCGTCTATACGCTTCTGTTGTATAGTCAATTTAAGGCCAGATGACTATATTCCCACCTTTGTCAGATGTTTTCACCACAATATCCGGATAATTACTTCACTTCATCAAGCTGTAATAATTGGCTTGCTTCTAATCGTATTTCTGCCTTTTGTGATTGCGGGCAATGACAAACTAAAACATGAATTTGTTTTTAGAAAACTTGCTACACACAATACAAACACAACTGGCACACTTTAAAATAAAAAATGTTTTCATTAGTGCTTTATGTAGTATAAAACATGAATGGTGCCCACATCAGTGGTGTAACCGTACCAGAAGGAAGTGATGAATAGATATTTAGCATAATGAATGACTAATGTGGGATAAGTGAATGCTTGAGGCAAATAATTATAATGCAGGGGATTTTATTCAATCAACAATGTCCCGAAGTATGTGCAAGAAAGTCCACTTTGCCACAGTCTTTGCTCTCTTCACTGGAAAATTGACTCTTCACTCCTCTGGCATCACGCTGTTTCTCATGGACTCTGCCAAGCAGCGGTATGCAAAAGAAAAAAAAAGGAAACGGACTTACTATCAGGCGATGTCGGCTTCGATGAGGGAGGGGTTAGTGAGTGAGCACCTGTATGCCGGGGATGTGAGGGCCAGAGGGAACCATAACCAAGACCTGGGTACATCACGATATACAAGGTTATGGATCCCTCCCGTATTGGCTGCCACCCAGGAAAGAGGTAACTGCCCATTTCCCAAGTCCCCAGAGTTGATCATGCAACTGTAGGAGTCATGAACCTCAAGGTCTGTGGCCAGGCGCTTGTCAGAGAAAGCCTCCAAGCTCCTTGTTGTCCTGTCTGGATTCGGTTCCACAGCAGCTGTCCTTCCTCGGAGTTCCGTTCCTCCCAGATTCTCCTGAACGTCTTCTTCACTGTTTTTCTCCCGCGCTTCCTGATTGGAGGTCCAGCCTTTTAAAATGGGTGAATCCTTTCCCATGGCGTTTTCAGGGGCAGGGCCTTGTTACAGGTTGGCTTTGGTGTTAAAGGGCCAGAAGGCTGGGATGTCTGTAGTTCCAGTGTCACTAATGGCAACCTCAGCATCTGGGAGCCGCAAATAAGAGTAGTTCGTGAAAGGTGAGTCCCTAGGTTGTTCCACCTGGACGGGACGGGGCGAATCCCGACAATCACCCATCCCTTTCTGTGTGCAGCGATATTACATACAACACATACAAATCAAAGGTTTTTGAAAACTACAAAGATGACAAAATGTGAAACGTATTGATAATATTGTTAATAAGGCTGGGGCTCATTGCCCTTTCCCATCTGATAATGAGTATCCATTACTTTATCATAAATCATAATGCACCCCCTCATGGTTAGTGATTGCCTAATGCGGATAGGCAAAAGATATCACTGTTGTTAAAGGAAGAGTTGAACATGCCTTCCATACATAAAGAATTGGAGTGTTCCCACTTAATCATGCATGGCATTGTGTAGATAGGATTCCTCCTCTTTGTATTAGAGGATATATTGTCGGTAAATCCTTATGTCATGCTCAATCCATGCATATGGCCACTAGTTGAATATCAAAACACACAAGATGATGGACGGAATGTTGAACATTATACATTCAATATTGGTATCAAAGGAAACCATACTCAACACTTTTTGAGAAGAGTACTTTTAATTACCCTCTCAATGCAAACTCATTTGTTCAGAATGAATCAATCGCACACACAGGTCAAGACCCTATTCAAGGCGAAACATTGACAAAAAATGACGTAATGTTGAATATTGTATTGTAAAACATGACCTGAGACCATGACAATAAAATAAAACAAAAATGAAACATCCAAACGATACCCCTACAATATTTACACTAGTGTCTCCCTTTAATTGTAGGAGAATCACTCTGAGGAAATCTTAAAGGTGTTGCACTCGATGACTATTTATTCAATTAGCCTAACCTAAGTGTAACATAACACAGATCGCATAAATTGTTATTATTCCAAGATTCCTCCACTGATGTGTCGACGTGACGACGTTTCACAGAGATCTTCTTTGGCTTCTTCAGGACAGGGTTAAATATAGTACTAAAAACAAAACAATATCATCATAAAACTTCTATCCACAAATTAAGAGTGGAGCAAGATGACTGAGGGTAGTGACTGCCCAATACGTGAGGGAATTCTACATACACCCTGTGAAAACACACTAAGCAGAAATGTATAAGCTGCTTATTTATAATAGTGCGTAGTGAAATCACCTACAGCAAAAGGAAGTGAAAGGGACAAAGACCGGAACATCCCCTCTAGAGGTCAGAGCAAGACAATTATATCAATTGAACACAATCGTACTAATCCCCATCACCAAGACACTAAAAACTCAAAAGGGGGAGACAATCAAAAAGGAGGTAGATCCAACTACTCCTCTAGAGTGCAATACAATCAAGGCCCCATTCAGGTACAACGACTGTAAAGTACGTGTGCCGCCTGTCGGGGGCACTTGCATCTCAAGTGGTACAAATCGCAGCAGCCCTAGTTCTGTATCTGCAGCCAAAACGTATAATACAAAAAACAAGCATTTACAATGCAATGGTCTCGGCAATATTATAGTTGGAGCTATTGGTAGTGCTCATCATTTTTTTTATATATTTTGTATCTGTAAATAAATGGCATTGTTTTTATTGGCATTTTTTTTTTTGCATATGGGATACTTATAGCATTAGCAGATAGAGTGAGGTAGCAAGATAGAGTGAGGTATTGAAATAGAGAGTGAGGTAGTGAGAGAGAGTGAGGTAGATAGTGTGATGTAGTGAGATAGAGTGCGAGTTAGTAAAGAGTGAGGTAGTTAGAGAGGGATGTTGTGATGTAGTGAGATAGAGAGGGAGTGAAAGTGAGTTAGTGTGATAGAAAGAGTGAGGTAGTGAGATAGAGAGTGATTGATGTAGTGAGTTATAGTGAGAGTGAAGTTGTGATGTGAGCTAGAGAGTGAAGTAGTGAGAGAGTGTAGTTGTTATATTTTTAGAGAGAGTAGTTGTGAGATAGTGAAGTACTGAGATAAATAGAGTGTAGTGGTGAGTTAGAGACAGTTATGTAGTGATAAAGATGCAGATAGAGTGAGGTAGTGAGAGGAGAAAGTGAGTTAGTGAAAGAGTTAGGTATTGAGGTAGTGGAATCTTTTAAGGTAGTGAGATCGAAACAGTGAGTGAGTTTGTGTGGTAGTGAGATAGAGAGAGAGAGTGATGTAGTTAAACAGAGTGAAAGTGTCTTAGTGTGATACAAATAGAGATAGTGAGGTAGTGAGAGTGAGGTAGATAGTGAGGTAGTGAGTGACAGAGAGTGAGGTAGTCAATAAGTGCGTTTGTGAGGTGTAGAGAGAGTGATGTAGTGAAAGAGGTATTGAAAGTGAATTAGTGAGAGAGAGATAATTTGTGAGGTAGTGAGATAGAGAGAGTGAATTTGTGAGGTTGTGATACAGATATTAGGGGTACTAAAGAGCAGGCCGTGGTTACAGTTGCCTACCTCTGCTCACCTATATTTAAGCTTTCCAGATTGTAGTTTAAATCTGAAAAACACCAATTCTTAAACCCCAACTTCAAAACTTCCTTTTTTGGTTTTAATATGAATCCACAGTTTTTTAAAAGATTTCACCTACTACAAGATGTCCCATGCACATGCTGCTCTATCCACCTGAATGGACCCGTGGTGTCAGAGTTGCAGGAAGTAGGCGTGGTAAGTAATGTGTACCTTTATGAATATGGTAAGTTAAAGAGACACAGCTCACACCACAGACTTCATTTTCCCTCCCCTCCTCCGACTGTTAGGCACCATTAATGTGAGAAGACATCAGAAAATGATGTCAGTCTAACAGACCCTGTTCAAATAGCGCACAGCTGAAAAGTTGGCAACATACTGATCCAATTGATGGTGGAAGGAGTACAGTAATTGTTGAATTTTTTACATCACTGGTCACTTTTTTTGTAGCTGTTAACTGTACAGAATATAGTCACAGTGGGCTGTGGAGGCAGCCAAACTTATTTGACTGAAGCATCACGAGGCAGTGGGATTCCCTAGCAACTTCTTCCTATTTGTTTTGCTGAGCTTTCAAGTTTTCTAGGTCCACATATGAGCAGCACATAGATCCTAGTTTTTTTGCTTTCCACTTATTTTTATTATATAAAACTAGGACTACAAGCTCCAGAATGCAAAGTAAAAGTCTAGCCTAGGTGAGGTACTTGCATATTAGCCTAGAAACTTTGGAGGCATGAATTTTAGGATGTTCAGTTCAGGTTGTAGCAAACGTTTTATTAGTGCAGCACGTTCTGCCCTGTGTTAATACTGTAATGACATTAAAACAATGAACACTTGTGTCGGCACTATGGCCATCAGCACATTAGATGCCTTACTCATAACACACATTTGCAGTTATATAACCCCTCCCCATGTGCACACATCAAACTTTCTGACAATCCGTGGGCGTCCATTCCCCCCCCCCCCCCCCCAACCCCATATGGGATACTTATTGCATTAGCAGAGAGAGAGTGAGGTAGCAAGATAGAGTGAGGTATTGAAATAGAGAGTGATGTAGTGAGATAGTGTGAGGTAGTAAAGAGTGAGGTAGTTAGAGAGAGGGATGTTGTGATGTAGTGAGATATAAGCATAGAGTGATGTTGTGATGTAGTGAGATAGGGAGGTAGTGATAGAGAGAGTGAAAGTGAGTTACTGTGATAGAAAGAGTGAGGTAGTGAGAGAGTGATTGATGTAGTGAGTTATAGTGAGAGTGAAGTTGTGATGTGAGCTAGAGAGTGAAGTAGTGAGAGAGTGAAGTTGTTATATTTTTAGAGAGAAGTTGTGAGATAGTGAAGTACTGAGATAAATATAGTGTCGTAGTGAGGTAGAGAGAGTTATGTAGTGATAAAGATGTAGGTAGAGAGTGAGGTAGTGAGAGAAGGAAAAATAGTTCGTGAAAGAGTTAGGTATTGAGGTAGTGGAATCTTTTACGGTAGTGAGATGGAAACAGTGAGTGAGTTTGTGTGGTAGTGAGATAGAGAGTGATGTAGTTAAACAGAGTGAAAGTGTCTTAGTGTGATACAAATAGAGATAGTGAGGTAGTGAGAGTGAGGTAGATAGTGAGGTAGTGAGTGACTGAGAGAGTGAGGTAGTTAAAGAGTGAGTTTGTGAGGTGTAGTGTTATATGTAGTGAGATTGAAACAGAGAGTGACGTTGTGAGGTAGTGAGCTTGAGAGAGTGATGTAGTGAAAGAGGTATTGAAAGTAAATTAGTGAGATATAGTGAGTGAAGTAGTGAGTTAGAGTGAATTTGTGAGGTAGTGAGATAGATATTGTGTTAGTGAGTGAGGTATTGAGTGTTTGATTGTGTGAGTAGTGAGTTAGTGAGATATATTTAGTGGATTAGTGATGTTGAAAGAGTGAGTTAGTGATATTGATAGAGTGAGCTAGAGAGAGTGAGTGACGTTGTGATGGGAAGAGAATGAGGTAGTGAAAGTGAGAGTTTGAGATAGTGAGATAGTGAGGACATACATAGCTACTGACTTACACATACAGAGCTAATCATAGACTATTTGTAAATATGCATTGATAGTTCTGAGGAGCAAATACATTGTTGATGCTTGTAAATAATTAGTACTGAAAAGTGTTTCCATTTTTTATTAATTAGAATTATTATATACTTTTTTTTACATTTTTAAAACTTTGCATTTGTGTTATCTTTTAATTATATTTTCGTAATCTTATTCGATTTCAAGAATGGAGCCATTTTTAAATATAAAATTTACATTTTTTGGTAATTTTAGCATGAGAGCTTCACTAAAGTCTTCTACGTCTGTAGGTATATCGAAGTAGTCCATTATAATAGTATTTTCGATGTCCATTGATTTTAAAAGTTCAGTGTCTTGAATGTGTACGGTTAGGGTACATTTTTCTTTCGTCGTATTTTCAATCCCATATATTGTAATATTTATTTTTTCCAAAGGTGGTTCTATTACCTGCAAAGTAAAAATAAATTGTTAATAGAGGCATATAGTGTGCATTGTGATTATTTTATGTTATTGGAGTAGTCCAGATGGTAAGTGAAATAGAAAGTGATAGTTTTAAAGATAGACAGTGAGGTAGTGAGAGCGAGAGAGAGTGATGTACTTATTTAGTGGGAGATAGTGTAGTTGTGATGTTTTGAGAGATAGATGTTGTAAGATAGTGAGGTAGTGAGATAAATTGAGTGGAGTTTTTAGTTAGATATATTGATGTAGTGAGAGAGCGAGAGTGAGTTCAAGAGAGTGAGTGATATATTTCGAGAGGTGTTGAAAGTGATGGAGTGAGCTAGTAATATAAAGATGTAGTGAGATAGAGAAAGTGAGGTAGTGAGATAGAGTGAATTAATGATGTAGTAAGATAGAGTGATGTAGTGAAATTGAGAGTGAGGTAGTGAGAGAGTGATGTGATAGATAGTGCTGTAAGATACAGATCTACAGTTAAAGAGTGAGTGTGGTATATTGGGAGTGATGTAGTGAATGTGAGGGAGTGAGATAGAGAGTAAGAGAAAGTGAGGTAGTGAGATAGAGTGAATTTGTGACGTAGTAAGATAGAGAGTGATGTAGTGAGTTAGAGAGTGAGGTAGTGAGAGAGTTAGGTAGTGATAGATAGTGCTGTAAGATATAGATCTATGTAACATACATATTGAGGCATCCACATAGACATAGAGAGTTAATTATACACATATAGAGCCACTTAAAAAAACACACATAGACACCTACCCACCAATTGAGCTATGCATACAGAGAGGTAAACACACTCAAATCTACATATACACAGAGTGTGCGGGCAGAGAGAGTGTGCGGGCAGAGAGAGTGTGCGGGCAGAGAGAGTGTGGGGGCAGAGAGAGTGTGGGGGCAGAGAGTGTGGGTAGTACTTACCTCTATATGTGTATTCCGCGTAGTATTTAACATTTTCTCATTATTAAACTCGTGGACGGTTAAGTGCGTCATTTTGACATACGTTCCAAGTGTTATTGGGAATTCTGTTGCATTTCTCCATAATGTTATTTTAACAGAGTCTGTTGTGTCTATAACTGTAATAGATTTTAATTTTGTTTCTTGTCCAGACACAAAAATGTTTTAGTTTCTTCTTCCTGTAAAAGATAAAGTAAATATTAGTTTTTATTAGTGATGTAATGTGTCAGTATAGCAGACCGAGTGCGGTGCAGACCGAGTGCGGTGCAGACCGAGTGCGGTGCAGACTGAGTGCGGTGCGTGGGGGCGAGAGCTTGTGTTGTACTTATTAACATACCTCGGATATTGTCCCTGATATGCTCAATAATGTCCGTAATTTTGCTTCTCTTATTGTTTTAATCGGTGATACTGGTGGAGCTGGTGGTTCTAGTATATTTTTTGCTTCGTGCAGAATTTCACTTGTAAGCGTTAAAGGTATCATCCTTGATATTTTTGTATGTTTCGTTAAAAGTACCAATATGAGGAGAGTAACCCTTATACGTCAAGGGAACAGGGTAAAGTAAAGCTCAAACTAAGTAAAGGGAGTTCCCTTGAGTTTGCTGAATTTGGACTAGTCAGTCTATTGTCTAATAGGTGACCCACACACATTCAATCACTCCACATAATCTTGGAACCATCAAAAAGAGCACTTACAATCTAAAGAAACTATGTACTACGTAGCCGGTACGTTTGTGTATTGTGTATCAAAATATTTTTTATTTAAAAACCATTTCTAAAAAGCATTCCAGTTAAAAACATACATGTAACTATTCCATATGCCAGTTTCTCGGTGCACTGTTGTTATTAAAGCACTCTGTTAACATTTAACTTCATTGTCTCATAGCAGGAGTCTTGGTAAACAATACATTCAAACACACATTTTAAAATGATTTTCCTTAAACAAATCAAGTTGACGCGTTTCGGTGGATCTCTGCTGTGCGCACCACCTTCTTCAGGACAATATTTAAACAGTTCTTTTGAGTTATCTTTATGCAGCTCTAATCATACACCTCCTCATGAATTAAGATGCTGATGCCAAATGGATTAACAATGCTGCTAGAAAAGATGATCAACGTAAGTTCTTTTGTTAATTTGATTCCTTACGTCCTCATGCAGGTTTGGATAATTTACTTAGGTATACAGGAAGGCACCAATGTTAAAATTAGTTGGCTGCTTAGAGTAAGGTTGTTGCTTTCCTCACTTTTACGGTTACGCTGGGGATTCCTTCAATCTTCTCCCTTGAAGCGTATTCTGAGGGGAGACAAACAAATTGAAGAAGGGGCAATGGCGACACCGAACAAGACGATCCGCTCAAGGGAAGGAAACTCCACCAGACCAGGGAAGAACATAAAGGAGAGAAATACACAACTGCACGGTTGAAGAGGAGTACATCAGGACCTGGCCTCTGCTCACCTGCTGCTCAGCCGTGGCCGCAACACAGGGTACCTCTGGTCCGGAGCCAGGTGAAATTGTTTTTAAATAAAAAATATTTTGATACACAATACACAAACTTACCGGCTACGTAGTACATAGTTTCTTTAGATTGTAAGTGCTCTTTTTGATGGTTCCAAGATTATGTGGAGTGATTGAATGTGTGTGGGTCACCTATTAGACAATAGACTGACTAGTCCAAATTCAGCAAACTCAAGGGAACTCCCTTTACTTTGTTTGAGCTTCGTTAAAAGTACAACATTGTTCTTTGCTAGGAAATTTCTTATAATAATTCCATTTCCTTGTTTGGTTTGATTGTAAAAATCATCATTATAGCATGTTGCTTTAATTGAACCACTTTCATCTGCTAGGGCAAGGTGGTGTGAGATTTTGTTTTCTTTCTTAGCATTTTGGTAGTTTGTTTTTTGAGAACATGTTACAATGTTTGCTTTTATATCCTTTTGATAAGGTTTGCTCTCATCTTGTTTGCCCATCTTAATTTCTTGTATAGAAATCATCTGAAATGAGAATAAATTGTGAGTATACATTTTGGATATAACTGTTGAATACATTGTACTTTATCTTAAAGTAACATATGAAATTATACAAAAGGCTTATTAAATAGAGAGAGTTATGTAGTGAGAGAGAGAGTGAAGTATTGAAAGAGTTAGGTAGTGATGCTTAGGAATGTTGTGAGATATAAACAGAGTGATGTGGTGAGTTAGTGAGATAGAGAGTGCATTAGTGAAATAGAGAGTGGAAGTTATTTAGTGTGATAGAGAGATTGGGAATCTGAGGAAGTGAGATCGAGAGAGAGTGATGTAGTGAGTTAGAGAGAGATAGAACTTGTGTGTTAGTGAGATAGGGATTATGTTAGTGACTTATTGACTTACTGAACTTTAGAGAGAGCGAGGCGTGATATAGTGATATAGTGATGTAGTGAGAGTGAAAAAGTGAGATAGAAATAGTGATGTAGTGAGAGAGAGTGATGTACTGAGGTAGAGAGTGAAGTTGTGAGATAGTGTGTTAGAGAGTGATGTAGCAAGAGAGTGATGTATGTAGCAACAGTTATTTAATGAGCTATTGAGTGAGAGTTAGTGAAGTAGTCTTATTGTGTTGCTGTTATTTAGATAGAGTTGAGTAGTGAGGTAGAGAGTGAGTTAGAGAGAGTGAATGAGTTAGTGAGAGAGTGAAGTAGTGTGGGAGATAGTTAGAGTGAGTGATGTAGTGAGAGAGTTAGAGAGAGAGAAAGAGATAGGGAGAGAGAGAGTGAGGTATATATAGAGAGAGAGTCAACCACACACACTCAAAAAGTGTATCACTCAGACATACATACAGAGCTCTACATACTGATACATCCATACACTCCCACATACTGAGACAGCCATACACACAGAGAGCTATCAACACCTATATACAGAGCTACATATATACCCATAGAGAGCCACTGAGTTACTACTTAACATAAATACTGATCCAGCCACATAAAGATAGCGAGCTATCTATACACACATATATATATACAACATGCTTACTAAATTGCGACCCATAAAGCTTTGTGATCACTATAATATGACTCTAATATACCATAGTGACTTAAGTTTACATTACTATAGATATGATCTAAAGTCGATTTGTAGTCAGTTGTATATTCTGTTACTTTCTGTTCACATTTGAATTAGTTTATCATATATTGTAGCAGTATGTTAGCATTTTGTGATGATTGTGTTAAATCTATGTTGAAGTCACCCATTATGCAGTAATTATAATTAGGGTAAAAGTTCAATATCGTACTTAAAACTTGTAATGGTGTTTGTATCTGTACATGTGGTGGTTTGTATAGTATAACAAATAAGTAGTTGCAATTATTAAGCTGCAGAGTAAAATGTAGAATGTCAATTTCGTGTTGTGTATCATATATAGGAATTAAAAAAATATTTCTCCTGTAGTAAATTGCTATCCCATGGTTTGTTACTTGATGGTGGAATTTGTCAAATATTAATAGATGGTACTGTTCTATTAAGAAAGTATTGCTATCAGCTATTCTAGTAGTGTTTATTTCAGTGAAGCATAGAATATCTGCATTCATTAGATTTGTGTCTGCTTTTATAGCTGTGTAATTCTTTTGCAGTGAACGTATATTTTGTACTATCAAATTACACATTTGGCTGTAGTTACATAATTGTGCTACAGATATTTGCAATAGCATATCTGTTCTTAGTCTTGTCATTTCGTCATGTACTTTAGCATGTACAGCTATTTTGTCTGGGTTAAAGTTTTTAATATATATGTTAGCTAATGATTTGGCTCTGCTTAAAGCCACATAATGCATATGATGTACTTTGCTATTGTTAAAGTGTATGTAAAGTGGTTCAATAGTTGCTCCTTGTGTTCTATGTATAGTACGTGCAGATGATTGTCGTAGGGGAAATTGTTTGCGTATAATTGTTATAAATTTCTTGGTAAATTGGAAATGGCGTGATATAGCATGTATTGGTGTCCAAGTAGGCAAAATGTTAGTGCTATATATGTGTTTATTTTCCTGCCTTGTATATTTACCAACATTTTCATCATCAAAATGAATCCATATAACGTTAGGGGTGTTATTTATTGTTTCTGCAAATTCAACTATGCCTGTAGCACCATTTGTTAAGCCATCATTAACATTAATATTGCTAGTTGGATCATATCTTAATTCCAAGGCAATATGGACAATAAATGGCAGGCCCGTTTTTGTTGAGTCTGTAGGTAATTGACTAAATTTGTTTTTAACAATTTCAGTTAAGTCCGATGCAACTGTATCTACTGCTGTTGCTGTGTAAACAGGGTAATGTTGTATATGTTGCAATAAAACTGCACTATTAATGCTATTAACTTCATTGTTAGTTCCCATAATGTAAGGTATACTTTTGATAATGTTTTCTGGTGGTTCAAATTCTCGTGTTTGTATCTGTATTATATCTTCAGTAGTTTGTTTTCCTTCTCGTAATCTGTTTAGTAGTTCAGCAAATGGTAAGTCATTGAGCTGTCTCATTATTTTAGTTAACTCAAATAACTTAAAATGTTCTTGCCATAGATTAGTACTTAATGGTCTGTATGAATATTTAGAAGTTTCAAAAATGTATGGGTCAAATACTGGCTTTAATTGATAAAAATCTCCAATTGCTAAAATTGATACACCACCAAAAGGGAGGTTAGACATTTTTATTTCTTGTAGTCTATTATGTATGAAATTGAATATATTTGCTCCTACCATTGAGATCTCATCAATTATTACTATTTTTAGATGCATTAATTGGTTTTGTAGTGTGCTCCTGTTCTCATGAGTTAGTGGTTTGTGATCTAGTGTTTGCGAAACAGGTATTTAAAAGTACTATGTAGTGTTTTACCATGAATGTTATGTGCTGCTTTGCCCGTTGGAGCTGTAAGCAATACATATATGTTGTCTGGATTTTCTCCTGCTTTAGTATTGTAGTAGCGTAGTAATGTTTCGTAAAGTGCAGTAATAAGGAAGCTTTTACCTACTCCTGCACCACCTGTACAAAATGTGTAGCAGGGTGTTTCTTTTGTCTTTATCCAATGTAAGTGATGGTATATAAAGTTAAGTTGTTCATTGGTAAGATTTTGCATTATACTGTTATATTGCTCATTTGGTATTAAATTAATTGTTAGTTCTTCTTCAATAGTTGTACTTCTAATTCCTAAATCGAATGATAAGTCATACATTCTTTGTTCATTAGCTTGTATTTCTGGACATATGTTGTCGTCATTTTCTATTTCTGTGGGAGGTATAAGTAATGGATCTAATGCACTATTTTCATTGTCGTTTGTTGTTAATGTTTTATTATATTTATTATGATAAAAGTCAATTGTGCTTTGAATTTCTAGATAGCGTTCATAATGTTTCTTTCTGACCAATTATTTGATCAACTCTCCATGGGTAATAAAGCATTATCAATTCTCTATAATCCTTTTCTGAGTCATTGTTTTTGTTAAATCTACGATAGCGAATTATTTTTTGTTTTTTGCGTTTTGTGTAGTCTACTTCTATTGCTTCATTTTGCAGATTAATCTCAAGTTCTTCCTCATCTGAGCTATAAAAGTTATTTTCTGCAAGAAAATGTTCATGGTCCGTTTCTTTATTCCTTTTCTTTTTTTTTTTTACATCATATATAGATGCATAGTCAGCTAATGTACATGTTTCTAATATTTCAGGGCGTTTGTACTTTACTATAATATTTTCATATTGTATGTTATTAGAAGTATCTGGCAATAAATTTATAGTCTCAATGTCTTTTAATAGGTATGTCCTCTTTTCTTGTGGGCTTGTATTAATGAATACAAAAGATCTAGAACTTTTTCGTAAAGGGATTTGAAGTATGAGATAGGCAGCTTCTTGCGCACTTATCTCGGTACAGTTTAAGAATTTGTTACCTATATGCTTGAGTTCTTTTATACTTGGATTGTGATATACTTATTTTGCAGCTTGTGCAATTATTTTGCTCATTCCACGTTGAGATTTACTAATATATGAAACAATATATACAGCACAGGCATATGCATCTAAGATGTATTGTATATCTGTTTGCTTGCCATGCTTGTAAAATTGTAGGATTGTAGTTATTAATAAAGCATTCAGCAGGTGTTCTTTGTAAAAAAATAGTTTTCTTTTCAATAATTGACTGTATACATTTAAGATACTGTTTTATATCTAGTTGCATTGAATCTAAAAACTGACTAAAAGTGTAAGTTTGAAATTCTTGTGAGTTCATCGTTAGATGTATTAGTTCAATTTGCTGAAGGAGTTCTTGATCTGTTTTGTCTAGCTCTAATTGTTCTAATATATACGTTTCTGGCATTGGATATTTTGGGTACTGATATTTGCATGTTCTTTTATGTTTAATACGACAATTCTTTGTATGCCTGTGCTTTTGGAGCGGTAATGAAGACTATATTTGGATCTTGAGTTTTTGCACATGTTACATACTTATTTATAAAAGTAATAACTTCATTGAGTTCTGAAGTTTCATATTGTGGGGTTTTCTCGATCCATATTATGGCATGTATATGTGGGGATCCTCGTTGTTGGAGTGTGTAATAAATTAAAAGGTGCACGTATATTTTGAAAATAAAACGTAAAGGTATAACATTGTTACATATATCGTAAGTCAAAATATAAGTGAAGTTAAAGGTAAAACCTTAAAAGTCAAGCATTGTGTAATTTGCAATGTATAAAGTTGCTTACAGTTCTGCAACAGAGATATATCAGCTCTCGAAGTATACTGCCTGGCTACCACTCGAGAAAAGCTCGCTCGAATGCTTGAAATACTAGGAAATAAAAAATGTCAGTTACTTGAATAAAATAATTCAAGAAGTGTGGCATTGGGCAGACAGCGCACGAGGAGACGGATGCTTTACGTAGGGAGTCTGTAGCTACCGCATTCTCCCCCCTCTCCCCCCCCTGCCTACTGACAGCAAAGCTACAGGCTGTTTTTGCGAACACTAGTGCTGCTATTTAAAGAGTTTATACGAGGGATAAGGTCTTTGAAATACACTCCGTCTAAACACTGCAGCTACCAAAGAGCATTAGATACGGCAACAGTTGCATTATAATGAACGCTTTTTACAACAAATTATCGAAATGTGCTAGACAGAGTTTTAAAAATTACAGAGTGCATCAGTGAAGGGACGGTGCAGGGAGACTCTGAGGAGAGAGTGCAGCAGTGAAGGGACCGTGCAGGGAGAGGCTGAGGAGAGAGTGCAACAGTGAAGGGACAGTGCAGGGGGAGGCTGAGGAGAGAATGAAGGAATGGTGCAGTAGGAGGCTGAGGAGAGAGTGCAGCAGTGAGTGATGGTGTAGTGGATGAGTCAGGGGTGCAGCCTGGATGCGGGGGTCTGAGTAGAGAGACAGCTGTGAAAGGACCGTGCAGGGAGAGGCTGAGGAGAGAGTGAAGCAGTGAGTGATGGTGTAGTGGATGAGTCAGGGGTGCAGCCTGGATGCGGGGGTCTGAGCAGAGAGGGCAGCAGTGAAGAGACCGTGCAGGGAGAGGCTGAGGAGAGAGTGCAGCAGTGAGTGATGGTGTAGTGTATGAGTCAGGGGTGCAGCCTGGATGCGGGGGTCTGAGTAGAGAGGGCAGCAGTGAAGGGACCGTGCAGGGAGAGGCTGAGGAGAGAGTGCAACAGTGAGTGATGGTGCAGTGGATGAGTCATGGGTGCAGCCTGGATGCGGGGGTCTGAGTAGAGAGGGCAGCAGTGAAGGGACAGTGCAGGGAGAGGCTGAGGAGAGAATGAAGGGATGGCACACATAGACTGAGGAGAGAGTGCAGCAGTGAGTGATGGTGCAGAGAGAGGCTGAAGAGAGAGTGCAGCAGTGAGTGATGTTGCAGTGGACAAATTATCTAAATGTACTAGACAGTGTTTTAAAAATTACAGAGTGCGCGTAAATTTGACAAATAAAAGCTAAAGGTATGACAGCGTTACATTTCTCGAAAACAAATGTAAGTGAAGTTAAAAAGGCTAAAAGTTCAAAACAAAGCATTACTGTATTTCCATTGTATGAAGTTACTTACAGTTCTGTAAAATCGATAGATGAGCTCTTGAAGTATACGGCCTAGCTTCTTAAGAAATTTTCAGAATGTTCGCTCGTGTGCTTCAAATACTGAGAAAGGAAGAAATAATGTCAGTTACTTTAATTAATCAAAAAAAAGATGAGCACGTGTAATGTACAAAAACAGCATGTATGTGCCCTGTGCCCCTGAGACGTGCTGGAGAGGGGCGCTATGGAGGTGGTCAGCCCCGGAGACAGGCCCCAAGCAGATAGGGGATGCGCGAGCAAGGTAGGGTAGCTTGAGCGTTCGTGGCTCGTCACAAACGAGACACGATTTGGTGTGCAATCTGTTGACAAACAGATGGATTGTAGTAATGCGCTATTACTTTACTAATATTACTTTCGGCTCATTTCCAAAACTTTACCCAGCATGTCACAGAGTTAGACTATTGAATACAGATGGGCATTTTTACAGGAAGAGCAGTTGTTTCGCACAAGAGAATGTCATCTGTTTGTTATAGTAAAAGTTACCCCAGGACACTGATGATGACAGACGGCACACGAGGAGACGGGTGCTTTACGTAGAGTCCGGGGTTACAGCATCCCCCCTCCCGCTCCCCACAGCAAAGCGACAGGGCTCTTTCCCGCATGGCTACTATTTACTGTTTATGCTTTTACGAACACTGGTAGTACTCTTTATGGAGTTACTACAAATGATTAGATCTTTTAAATACACTAATTTCTTACACTGCAGCTACTAAAGAACATGAGATAAGGCAAAAGTTGCATGATGAACGTTTTCCGACAAAAAGCATTCAAAAATGCTTCAAAGTGTTTAATAAAAAGCCATGTGCACGTAAATTTTACAAGTAAAAGCTAAAGTTATAACATTGATACAAAAATACAAATTGAATTAATTTTTGTTAAAAAATGTAAAACAGTAAAAGTAAAGCATTCTCTTATTCTTAATGAAAGCAGTTACTTACCGTTTTTTTTTAGAGATCGATCAGCTCTCGAAGTATACCGTCTGGCTTTCTCCCAAGAAATGTCCCGAAAGTCCGCTCGTGTGTTTTAAATAGTGCGAAAGGTAAAAAAAAAGTGTTGTTGCTTGAATTAAATAACAAAAGAAGCCACATGTAGTGTTGAAAAACAGCAAATAGGTAAGATGTTGCCCTGTAGCCGTATGTTAATGTTTGGGTGCGGTGCTTCCTTCTAGCAAACAAAGGACTGTCTGGCAAGAAGTGTATTCCATCGTGAGTGAAGAGGTGCGAATTCTGTGTTAAGTATACGTAAAGGCCTGTCAGTTGCTTGAATTAAATACCAAAAGAAGACCACATGTAGTGTTGATGTTGCCCTGTAGCCGTATGTTAATGTTTGGGTGCGGTGCTTCCTTCTAGCAAACAAAGGACTGTCTGGAAAGAAGTGTATCTTATTGCGAGTCAAGATGTGGCAATTACATGTGAATTGAATGTGAACGCGCGCGGATGCAACAGACAGTTCCCACCCTCCCAAAAGAAGTAAAGTGGCACCAAGTAGTCTGGGCAGTTACTACAAAGTCGTGGGTGCATTAAAAACAATATGCAAGTGCAGTGTAAATTTTACTAAAATAAAAACGCAGTTACATGCAAGCGTGTTAACAAAACGTAATCAAATTGAGCGTAAACTTGCAAGCATAACAGTAGGCATATAATTAGAAACAGTAGCTCACAAATTAATGATACTACAAATTGTGGCAAAATATTTTTCTTTTATATTACTAATATGGCGCTCTGTACCTAACCTGTCGATCGTAGCAGTAAGTTCAGTGAACTGTAGAAATCAGACAATCGTTACACAAAGAAAACATGAACAGTGCATAAATGTATTAAAATATATCACTTACCTGTCGATCGTAGCAGCACAGTCAGTGGAGTGTATAAATCAGACAAACACAAAGAGAACATGGACAGTGCATACATATACATTTTTAAAAACAAGAGGCAAAGATCAGAAAACATCAGCTACTTAAGGCAAAACTAGAGTACAGGACCCGAATACCAGGACGACACCTGCGCAAACATCATTCAATGCATGGCGAATACACGAGCTAAAGACGAGCCAGTGAAAGCATGGAAAAGGACAGGAAGCACAGGCGAGCCGGACACAAGTGCGAGCCAAAAACGAGCCATGATTACATTAACAGCACATAAAGGAACTGTATACAATTTAGTGTCAAAAATCACAAACACACTCTTTCATTATATAAAAAAATAGCAATTACCTGTCGATCGTAGCAGCAGACAGTGAAGTGTGCCAGAAGATATCGGGAAATGACGTTAACGTGAAAAAGGGAGACGCCACGGGCCATGTTGGACCTAGAAAAAAGAAACGAAACATAAGATTAGCCTAAAAAAACATACATACCTATCTGAAAAACTGCGTGCACAGTAGTGCACACGGTTGCAGGGAGACGCCACGGACCATGTGGGACCTAGAAAAGACAGAAAAAACATAAGATTATTACAATAGAAAAGATAGCTGACCTCAATCTGCAAAAGAGCCGCGGATCGGAACCACTCCGTGCACAGCGGTGCACATCGCTGCAGGAAGACGCCACGGGCCATGTTGAACCTAGAAAAAAGAGAAGAAACATTACATTAGCCTAAAAAAACAAATCTGGCTTACCTGTAAAGAAAAACAGTACATCTACCAAAAAAAATTAAATACATAACATCAACAGACGAAAGTTGCTCTCTTACCTGTAGAACTTTCCAGAAGATATCGGGAAATGACGTTAACGTGAATAAACGTGCCCCGCCCATGCCGTATTAAAATCAAGTACTCCCCATATTCAATTATTAATCGCACTTTCATCAAACCAATAAAGTTGAAATATCGCAAAAACATTTTTAACAAATGAAATGACCGCTATTAGGCAATACAATAAAGAACCCACAATATAATAAAAAAAGGTAGATAAAAATATTTTTAAAGAAATAACGTACCTGTAATAACGTACCTGTATGTCGCAGGAGCCTCGGATCGGAACCACTCCGTGCACAGCGGTGCAGATCGCTGCAGGGCGACGCCACGGGCCATGTTGGACCTAGAAAAAAGAAAAGAAACATAACATTAGCCTAAAAAAACAAACCTGGCTTACCTGTAAAGGAAAACAACAAACATTGACCATGTTAGACCTGAACATAAGAGAAAAAACATAACATTAGCTACAATACAAAGATGCCTTACTTGGATCCTAAAAAAAACAAAAACATACTTACCTGTCTGAAAAACGGCGTGCACAGTAGTGCACGCGGCTGCAGGGAGACGCCACGGACCATGTGGGACCTACAAAAGACAGAAAAAACATAAGATTATTACAATAGAAAAGATAGCTGACCTCAATCTGCAAAAGAGCCGCGGATCGGAACCACTCCGTGCACAGCGGTGCACATCGCTGCAGGAAGACGCCACGGGCCATGTTGGACCTAGAAAAAAGATGAGAAACAAAAGATTAGCCTAAAAAAAAAAACCTGGCTTACATGTAAAGGAAAACAGTACATCTAACAAAAAAATTAAATACATTACATCAACAGACAAAAGTTGCTCTCTTACCCGTAGAACTTTCCAGAAGATATCGGGAAATGACGTTAACGTGAATCAACGTGCCCCGCCCATGCCGTATTAAAATCAAGTACTCCCCATATTCAATTATTAATCGCACTTTTGTCAAACAAATAAAGTAGAAATATTGCAAAAACATTTTTAACAAATGAAATAACAGTTATCAGGCAATAAATAAATAACACACAATATAATGAAAAGGTAGATAAAAATATTTTTAAAGAAATAACGTACCTTTAATAACTTACCTGTATGTCGCAGGAGCTTCGGATCGGAACCACTCCGTGCACAGCGGTGCACATCGCTGCAGGGCGACGCCACGGGCCATGTTGGACCTAGAAAAAAGAAAAGAAACATAAGATTAGCCTAAAAAAAAAAAACCTGGCTTACCTGTAAAGGAAAACAACAACAACATACATGGACCATGTTAGACCTAAACATAAGAGAAAAAACATAACATTAGCTACAGTAAAAAGATGCCTTACTTGGATCCTAAACCAAAAAAACATACATACCTGTCTGAAAAACTGCGTGCACAGTAGTGCACGCGGCTGCAGGGAGACTCCACGGACCATGTTGGACCTAGAAAAAAGATAAGAAACATAAGATTAGCCTAAAGAAAAAAAACCTGGCTTACCTGTAAATGAAAAACGTACATCTAACAAAAAAAATTAAATACATTACATCAGAGGTCTTCAAACTTTTTGATGCTGAGACCCCCTTGTAAAACCTTTTTAGGCGTAAGGACCGCCTTCCGACAAAAGTTTCTATAAACTGGCACTCCTCTTCATCAACTTTTGACAACCAGAAATGCGCCTGTTAGACCTCATCATATCCCTCCATCATTCATCCACCCACACTTTCACACATCCATCCATCCACCCTTTCATCCTTCCATCCATACATCCATCCTTCATCCATCCACCCTTTCATCCATCCACCCTTTCATCCTTCCATCCATACATCCATCCTTTACCCATCCACCCTTCCTTCCATCCACCCATCATTCATCCACCTTTTCACACATACATCCATCATTCATCCATGCAACCTTTTATCCATTCATACATCCATCCACCCTTTCATCTTCCCATCCATACATCCATCCATCATCCATCCACTCTTTCATCCTTCCATCCATCATCCATCCACCCTTTCATCCATACATCCATCCACCCTTTCATCCATACATCCATCCACCCACCCTTTCATCCATCTACCCATCATTCATCTCCCCACCTTTTCACCCATCCATCCATACATCCTTCATCCGTCCACCCTTTCATCCTTCCATCCATACATGTATCCTTCACCAATCTATCCTTCATCAATCCACCCTTTCATCCTTCCATCCACCCACCCTTTCCTCCATCCATTCACCCATCATTCACCCACCCATCTTTTTACACATCCATCCATCCATCATTCATCCATTCACCCTTTCATCCATCCATCCTTCATCCATCCACCCACCCTTTCATCCTTCCATCCATCCATCCATCAATCCATCATTCATCCATCCACCCTTTCATTCATCCATTCACTCATCATTCATCCACCCACCTTTTCACACATCCATCCACACATCCATCATTCATCCACCCTTTCATCCATCCATTCACCCATCCTTTACCCATCCACCCTTCCTTCCTTCCATCCACCCATCATTCATCCACCCACCTTTTCACACATCCATCCATCATTCATCCATGCAACCTTTTATCCATTCATACATCCATACACCCTTCCATCCTTCGATCCATACATCCATCCTTTCATCCTCCCATCCATACATCCATCCTTCATCCATCCACCCTTTCATCCTCCCATCCATATATCCATCCTTCATCCATTCACCCTTTCATCCATACATCCATCCACCCACCCTTTCATCCATCCATCCCCACCTTTTCACACATCCATCCATGCATCATTCATCCATGCAACCTTTTATCCATCCATACATCCATCCACCCTTTCATCCTCCCATCCATACATACATACATCCGTCCTTCATCCATCCACCCTTTCATCCTCCCATCCATGCATACATCCATCCTTCATCCATCCACCCTTTCATCCTCCCACCCATCCATCCATCCTTCATCCACCCTTTCATCCTTCCATCCATACATCCATCATCCATCCACCCTTTCATCCATCCATTCACCCATCATTTATCCACCCATCTTTTTACACATCCATCCATCCATTGATCATTCATCCATCCACCCTTTCATCCATCCATCCTTCATCCATCCACCCTTTCATTCATTCATTCACTCATCATTCATCCACCCACCTTTTCACACATCCATCCATCCACACATCCATCCATCCACCCTTTCATCCATCCATTCACCCATCCTTTACCCATCCACCCTTCCTTCCATCCACCCATCATTCATCCACCCACCCACCTTTTCACACATCCATCCATCATTTATCCATGCAACCTTTTATCCATTCATACATCCATACACCCTTCCATCCTCCGATCCATACATCCATCCTTCATCCATCCACCCTTTCATCCTCCCATCCATACATCCATCCTTCATCCATCCACCCTTTCATCCTCCCATCCATACATCCATCCTTCATCCATCCACCCTTTCACATATACATCCATCCACCCACCCTTTCATCCATCCCCACCTTTTCACACAGCCATCCATGCATCATTCACCCATGCAACCTTTTATCCATCCATACATCCATCCACCCTTTCATCCTCCCATCCATACATACATCTATCCTTCATCCATCAACCCTTTCATCCTCCGACCCATCCATCCTTCATCCATCCACCCTTTCATCCTTCCATCCATACATCCATCATTCATCCATCCACCCTTTCATCCATCCATTCACCCATCATTCATCCACCCATCTTTTTACACATCCATCCATCCATCCATCATTCATCCATCCACCCTTTCATCCATCCTTCATCCATCCACCCTTTTTTTCTTCCATCCATACATCTATCCTTCACCAATCTATCCTTCATCCATCCACCCTTTCATCCTTCCATCTATACATCCATCATTCATCCATCCACCCTTTCATTCATCCATCCGCTCATCATTCATCCACCCACCTTTTCACACATCCATCCATCCTTCAGCCTTTCATCCATCTATCCACCCATCATTCATCCACCCACCTTTCTGTGCCTCTCTCATGGGGGGGGGGGGGAATCAGTATCTCTCTGTGTCGTCGTCCTTCTTTCCCGCTCATGGGAGGGCATCTCTGTGCCTCCCTGCTGGGGGCGGGGGACGTGTCATGGGACCCACAGCTCCAGGTGCGCAACATCCATTGAACTCAAAGGGCTAAACTACAGCCACTCCCCCAGCCCCCCTTCCCCCCAGCTCCCCCCAGCTCCCCCCAGCTCGTGTATGTGAGCCCGGCTGAAACAGCTTCAGGGACACACACACAGTCACACCCAAGTACTTGACAGGTCTTTAAAAGACCTTTTACTTGTTAATGAGGCATTGATGTTTTTCACACCTTGGTGTGAATTAGGCCTCCGCCGTGAGCATCCTCAATCAGCCCGACACCGGGAACTGCACTCTGCAGAATCTGCGACCCCCTTCCCAGGACTCCACGACCCCCCTGGGGGTCGCGCCCCACAGATTGAAGACCGCTGCATTACATCAACAGACAAAAGTTGCTCTCTTACCTGTAGAACTTTCCAGACGATATCGGGAAATGAGTGTAACGTGAATAAACGTGCCCCGCCCATGCCGTATTAAAATCAAGTACTCCCCATATTCAATTATTAATCGCACTTTCGTCAAACAAATAAAGTAGAAATATCGCAAAAACATTTTTAACAAATGAAATAACAGTTATCAGGCAATACAATAAATAACACACAATATAATGAAAAGGTAGATAAAAATATTTTTAAAGAAATAACGTACCTGTATGTCGCAGCAACTCGGACATTGAAGTGTAGAAATATCACGAACAATACAAAAACATTGAATGATTACAAATGTTTAAAAAAAGAAACATATATCTAAAAAAAAATATTCTTACATTACACAGAAACGCAATATCCCACAACATAAAAATGTAGCACTTACTTAAATGTCACAAGCGGTAGCCAAACAGGACCCGGACAGTGAACAGCTGCAAATGTAAAGGAAAATAATTAAGACATCCACAAAAATAAAAAAAACATTACATTAATAGAGAAAACCTACTCTTACCTGTAAAACTTTCCGGAAGATATCGGTAACTGACGTCACAGTGGCAGAGATGCTGAAGAGTAGAAAAGTCACGGACGATATAAACAGAACAGAAACAAAGAAATACTTAAAAAATGCAGAAAGAAAAACATCACATCTGAAAAAAATATATAACATAAAATGCACAGAAACGGTGTTCTTACCTGCAGAACTTGCCGGAACATATCGCCATCTGACGTACCCGTGAAAAACGTCCCCCCGCCCGCACATATTCAAATAAGGTATTCAACGTTACAGCACTTTCGTTCAAAACACCAAATATATTTTAAAAAAACACATTATTACCAGATAACAAATAAAGTACCTCCTATAATATAAAAAAGAAGTCTATAGACTTACAAAAAACAGGAAAGTCATATAAACAGAAAAAACATACGATTATTACAATACAAAAGATAGCTCACCTCAAAGTGCAAAAAAGCCTCGGATCGGAACCACTCCGTGCACAGCGGTGCACATGGCTGCAGGGTGACGCCACGGGCCATGTTGGACCTACAAAACACAAACAAAACATAAGATTATTACAATAAAAAAAATAGCTGACCTCAATCTGCAAAAGAGCCGCGGATCGGAACCACTCCGTGCACAGCGGTGCACATCGCTGCAGGGAGACGCCACGGGCCATGTTGGACCTAGAAAAAAGATAAGAAACATAAGATTACCCTAAAAAAACAAACATGACTTACTTTTAGACGAAAACAGCAACAACATACATACCCGTCTGAACAGCTTCGTCCACAGCGGTGCACACAGCTGCAGGGAGACGCCACGGGCCATGTTGGACCTACAAAAGACAAACAAAACATAATATTATTACAATAGAAAATATAGCTCACCTCAAAGTGCAAAAAAGCCTCGGATCGGAACCACTCCGTGCACAGCGGTGCACATCGCTGCAGGAAGACGCCATGGGCCATGTTGGACCTACAAAAAAGATAAGAAACATAAGATTAGCCTAAAAAAACAAAATGGCTTACTTTTAGACGAAAACAGCAACATACATACCCGTCTGAACAGCTTCGTCCACAGTGGTGCAATCGGCTGCAGGGAAACGCCACGGGCCATGTTGGACCTACAAAAGACAAACAAAACATAAGATTATTAAAATAGAAAAGATAGCTGACCTCAATCTGCAAAAAAACCGCGGATCAGAACCGCTCCGTGCACAGCGGTGCACATCGCTGCAGGAAGACGCCAAGGGCCATGTTGGACCTACAAAAAAGAAAAAAAAACATAAGATTAGCCTAAAAAAATAAAAACATGGCTTACATGTAAACGAAAACACTTACCGTTTCAAGAGCTTCGTAACAGCGACTTCCTGCAAAGACGATCAGGGGAAAATGGCATTTAGAATCCTTCGGTAAATTTCGGACTTGGGGGCGTGGTTTTGAAGTTCTGAGTGACAGACAATGTCACTGTCTAACGAACATCAAAAATTACACCCCCAAATCCGAAAAGGACGGGGCTACATCGGAGTGACGGATCTCTCCTCCAATGGCTGGCCTCCGTTTAGGAAGCCAGCCAATGAAAGAGAGACAGGGCAGGGAGGCGGGACCTACTGCGCTACTGAGAGTCATTAAATCTCCGGCCTAAGACTGCGCAAGCGCAGCCTTTTAGGCCTTTGACCTAAAAATGATGAACCCGCCCATTTCAGTACTATCTCAGTTCTGCTACACCCTTATATAGACAAGTGTACCTGCGGCCAACGGACCCTTACCTCCTCTCAGTCAGAGATAACAACATCAGCTTCTAAACTTTTACCATGCGGAAATCCATATCCAATAACTTCACTGGGTCAAGGACGCCTGTGGGTACAGACGGAGATGTTACTATGTGCCCTTACTCACAAGGAGAATAATCTCATCTCCTATATTAGAAAAACGAATCACCCCAAGAATACCCCGCCTAGCCAACAGAATGCTCTGAGGCCAGTCCGTGCAAACTTACAGAAAAAACTAACCAAATCAATTGGCAAGACCTCACTCCACTGGCTTCTCTGCTTCCATTTCAAAAGTGGTGGCGGATCGCAGACATGCAAGGAGGTAAAAAATACGTAGGATGTTCGTTGCTAGGTACTACCTGAAACTGCATGGCCAGAGAAAGAGGACTCAAACACTGCATGGCTGAACCTTAACTAATAAAAACTACCTGTGTATTAAATCTTGGTGGCCAGAATAACCGGCATGGCACCCAAAGCGGAATAAAACATTTAAAAATATGCAAAAAGCGTTTTGACAACCCATGACATAAAGCCAAAGCCTAACTAATGCGGCAGGGTGTAAATAAAGCACACTACCCACTCTCCTAATGACTCTGCTGCTCGCATAAATGAATACCCAGCAGCTAAACAAGCAAAGAGTGAAAAAACTCATTACAATAGAAACGAAGACGAGACTGAAGCTCCATGCATAGTCCTGGCAATGTACCATATACTTGATACAAATAAACAAAAAAAGGGGGCTTAATACAAGGCCACCATCAGGAGAAGACCATAACTATTTAAATATACACAACTAATTTCCAATACAGGAAAAAGCAGGGGAAAGAGAAAACCTCACCAAATGTGCAAAGAATAATGTACAAAACGTCCCACAAGTCATTGGACACAACACCACAACGTGCCGGCTCCCTCCATCCCCAATGAGCAGAAAACACATATATCAAAAGTATAACAAAATAATCATGACCTGAGAAAATTCTATACATACTTAACAATATATTCGATATGTTAGGTACATCTTGGCAACAAAGTTTGAATTGTATACATATATACAATATATACAACCACAAGAGCATGTATATCCTCCCTGCCACGAGTACTAAATTACCTATATGGGATTGAAGGTACTTAGTGATACCCATATTCTAAATTTGTAAATCCTGTATTCTCAAAAGATAAAAGAATTACACAAGGGCTTAATTTTGTCCGGATCGTTCAGTCCTAGAGTTGATTCAATTTACTTTGTAGAGCTATTTTGTTGCGTGCCTTCACCACCGCCAAAGTAGACAATTCAAAATAATTTTCCCCATGGCCTTTTTTGATATAGTGTTGTACCATAGGAGCCCCTACAGTCTTACACCGTATCTGTGACTTATGCTGCAATATCCGCATTGTTGCCTCCTGCGTCTGCCCAATGTATATTTTCTCACATGGGCAAGTCACACAATAGATTACATTTTTTGTGTTACAGGTCGAAAAACAGACTTGTTTGTGCTGTTTTTTTATGTATCCTTACTGATTTGGACTCTTGGGTCTGTGGGCATGCCGCACAATTGTTGCATCTGAAGTACCCAATTATAGCTGGTAACCCTCACAGACCTCTCACATCTGTAGGGATGGCCTTCTGACTGCTCGCTCTAACCAAATGGTTTCTCAGATTCCTGCCTCTGCGAAAGGCGAATAGAGGTTTAGGAATGTTAAGATGTTCTATGAGCCTCAAATTCTTTAGAAACATTTTCACCTTGTTAGCCTTGGGATTAAAAGTCAACACACATACCAATTGTTCAGATTCAGATTTATTTTTAGGGGTAAGCAGACTTTCCTGGGTTATACCAAGCTCTCTTACGTGCCCCTCTAATCAATTTTCTTGGGTTTCCTCTTGCCATTAATTTCCCTTGTAGGATCTTGGCATTTCTAAAGTAATCTTGTTTGTCAGTAGAATTGCGGCGTAACCTCAAGAACTGCCCGTAGGGCAAATTGTCCTTGAGGTTCCGCGGGTGCCCTGATGTATAATCAAGGAGGGAGTTACGGTCGGTAGACTTGGTATACAGATCAACCTCCAACTTTCCTCCCTTATCCATAACCCATACATCAAGGAAATTGATCCGTATATTACTAAAGGTTTTGGTAAATTTGAGGTCCACTGTTCGTGTATTCAGCCATACATGAAAGCATTCCAATTCTTCTGGTGTCCCCTTCCAAATCATGAATACATCGTCGATGTAGCAAACCCTTTGAAGGATATGTTCCCTGAATGGGGTTGCTCCATTGAAGATGTACCTAGTCTCAAAATGGTCCATAACCAAATTCGGTATTTCAGGGGCGAAACAGCAGCCCATCCCTACCCCTTTAACTTGTAAGAATAAATCTGCTTGAAAAGCAAAGAAGTTGTTTTTCAGACACATGCATGACAAAGCAAGTAAAAATACAGTAGGCACCCGATGGGGTCTTGGACGTGTATCCAACACCATATTCATTACTAGTAAGGCCTCATCCTGTGGTATATTAGTATGGAGGCTCTATGTCGAAGGTGACCAACAACTCTCTGTCCCCATCGAACACCGAGAGCTCCATTTTAGCAATGAGGTCCATCGGGTCTCTGACATATGCCCTAGTTTGAGCTACGAATGGTTTCAGAAATATATCAATCTATTTCGCTAGTTGCTCCAAAATAGATCCACAAGAGGCAATAATAAGTCTCCCAGGGGGTTGTGAAACTTTTTTGTGGACCTTTGGTAACACATAAATATTGGGTATCTTTTGTTCGGAGATGTTCAAATATTCATACTACTTCATTTTTTTTTTTTTTACACAAGTAACCCGCCTCCATGTCCTCTGTAGTAAGGTGTAATATCTGTACTCTGTCTGGCTGAAGGATTATCAGTGATGGGTCGATAATGTTCCCTATTACTTAGTTGTCGCATAATCTCATTGTCCTATTTTGTACTATCCCATAGCACTATCCCCCCACCCTTGTCAGCGGGCTTTATAACGGTGAGTTCGTTCGTTTAACACCAGATGTTCTTGTTTTGAAAAATTAGATCTAAAAGAAATTTGTTTGGTGTTTAACAGATCAATTTCTCATAAGATTTGATCCTCAAATACCAAGATCTCAGGCATTGCCATTCGCTGTGGGCAAAAAGTAGATGTTCTCTTTAAACCTCTTATGTTTCTCTCATTTTCACTGTATTCTGAAAAAAAGACCTTCAGCTCAATTTTCCTTAAAAGTTGCTAACTTCGGTTTTGGTATCAACCAGATCTTGCATCTCCGTGGGAACAAATGATAAACCTTTTTAGAGAACCTTAATTTCCAAATCTGTTAGTGGAAGTTTTTACAAGTTATACACCGGTAACACCTCGGTATTGGTATTTTGATCATCCTCATTCTGCACTACCTCCTATACACTCTGTGCCGTGTTCTGAAAAACCCTTTGCCCTGATTCTGTTGTACCGGTGTTCTGCATCCTCCTCTGAAGCCGCGTCCCCTATTCCCACCTCTGTCTAAAAAAGGGGGAGGTTGGGCTCTCGGGTATTGATAGTACGGTTGGAAAGTAGGGTAAGGCTTGACGAAAGGCCCTGTACCTGTGGAATGTTGCACATTGGCAAAACATTCACCCCCAGTCACAGATCTGGGTTTCATCCATCGTTCTTTTGCTCAACACTCCACCATAGTTCAGACATGGCCATATGCAAATCCGTCTTAACCCTGTGCCTCATGGGAACAGTCCAGCCCGAACTGCCGAGTCATGTCTTCCCTCAACCAGAATCAAGCATCCTAGGACTGGTTTCCGGCTATCAGCCTTCATCAGCCAGGATAGCTTGACTCCAGTGGTGTAGTGAGCACTGGACCCATACCCTTCCCACATATGGCATACAATAAAGCACATAAGAAGATGGAATGAATGTTGCACATTGGCAAAACATTCATTCCCTGTCACAGATCTAGGTTTATTCCATTTTTATTTTTCTCACCACACCACCCCAGTTAAGACATGGCCATCTGCAAATCAGTCTTGACCCTGTGCCTCATGAGAACAGTCCAGCCTGAACTGCCAAGGGTTGAATATCACTGTCAATCATACCTAAATGAAAGATTTTTACCATTCAGCAAGCGATCAATAAAGGAACCAACCAAACAGTTTATACCAAAAGCAAAAAGGATCAATATGGGAAAGTTTGTTATTTTACCTTTTTTCCATACAAGGACATTATATAGCTATTAAAATGACCGAAAGTGTTAAGGAACGCCAATTCAAAACACCAGTTACCACAAAAGTAAAAAGGCAACACTATTGGTCCCTTCTGCAGCATGGCATCCTGAACAATTGACCAGTATGCTCGAAACTGGGCACTGGCAGCCTCAAACTGTTAAGGAAAGTGTAAGCATACAACCATGTATTCTCTAATAGAACAAACTATTGAAAATAAACAGACCACTCATGGCCAAAAACATTGTCTCCAAATAGCCGAATGTGCTTTAGAGCATATGACGATCAAACTTTGTTGCTGTAAAAACAATATTGATGGATTGAGACCATGGTCCAACAAAGTCCAGGGAACAAAGCAGCATGCATAAAATGTTGCATACATAATTTTCATTAAAGGGCAATATATTCCAGACATGGCATCCACAACACTTAAACTGTTCTATGTGAAGATCAAGTGTTAATCGTAATAAAAAGGTGCATTAAAGTGGAGAGATCATATACTATAAGCCTAAGGACAGATCCAAAAGACTAAGCCTAAGGACAGATCCAAAAGACAAGTGCGCATGTTAGAAAGAAAGCCAAGAATGATGTAATTAACCGTAAGCTTTCGAGACGTCTGACAATTCAAGGAACACAACTAGAGCCATAGTCTGGTTATGTGAATAAATATTAGTCCTAGTGAAAAGGTACATAAAGTAGAGATCATAAAGTCTATGGGCAAATCTAAAAGGCAAGCATGCATGTTGGAGAGGTAGCACATAACGCTGTAAACCATAGGCCTTAGGAGAGGCTTCTGAAAGTTCAAGGCGCACGAAAATAGCGTGATAGTCCGGTTACGCTATAGAGGATCAATATCTCTTACCCCTCATAACAATGCTATCTGCACCTCAAGTATCACAATCCTATATTAAACGTCGGTACCAATTGTTCTAAAGCCTTGCTATTTGTCCCATTAGCACCAACACGACTGATTAGTTGTTGTGGTTAGTACCGGGGAGCTGCTTCATGAGCCCAGGAAAAGGGGACAGCATTAGCGGAATTGCCCGCACCGGTGTTGCCTGCAGAGACCCTTGATAACTGCTTGCAGCACCCGCTTTGCAGGACGTGGGCCCGTTTGAGGCCAGATGAGGCCGGGCTGGGCCCCCCTCTTAATTCTGCAGCATTCTAAGGTCAGTCATTACTTGCTCCTTGCCTGGTTTCGGATTTTTGGGACATTGCAGCTATCGTGACTAGTTAATGATGAATTCTCAGGAGGGAAGGGGGAAGAACGCTCTTACGGGCGGAAGTCTGTCTGGGTCTCTGGACCAATTTATAATTGAAGCTATTTCTGTCTTAGCCCATGAAATTGCCCTGACTGAGCGTCGTTTATGCCTCGATCCCTTGCAATCAAAACTATCGTCACTGGGCGGATTGATGTCTGCACGTTCGGCAGAACGTTGTTTGGCCGCAGGCTTAGATCCCTTAAACTCAGCAGGAGGTGCTAGCCAGACTCCATCTGAATTGCTGGACATTTCAACAATCATAGTTACCATCCAGCCCTGTGCCTGTTGACTTGGCCCAAGAGGGCACAGTATTGACCACTCTACCATGTGGTGCTACAAGGTCTGTGCCCAAATCAAAGCCTCCAGTTTCGGCAACACTACCGCAGCCGGCTACAAAGAGGAAACGATAACTGGTGGGTCGGCGACTCCAATACTGCCAACGATAACTGAGCCTCAGCCTACCATCCTTACATCGGGCACTCGAAATATGGATTCAGTCAGCGTTCCCGTGCTTGAAATTGAAGAGGCCCTATGGGCCAGAATGGGGGCCCTGATATCAACATCCCGATCTCCAATCTGAGGAAGACTGACACTAATTGAGGAGCAACTAATCTTGAACTGTTTTTCGTGTCTAATCTTGGTTCTATCAAGGCCTTGGTGGGGGAAAATATTCGGCCCTCTGAATCAATATCCAATGTGCTGTGTACCCCACTAATCCTAAGCGACCACCTGAATAACCAATCCAATGCCCTTACCATCTAGTAGGAATGGCGGGAAGAGCATTGCTTCTGATTTTGGTGCAGTGGCCCAGAGAGGTGGTGCAGGTGAATTGGGGAATAAATCTAGTGAATTGTCCCAGCTTATTCAGAGTCCCCCCAGGGTGGAGGGAGATAGATATTGTGCTTGGCTAATAAATAATACCTTAAAAATAACCCTACTTTTGGTTTAGATAACCAATTAATTACAGATCCTGGGGGTACTGGTCGTGACTTTTCAGCAATGCACACTGGTCTGGTAAGCAGCCAGTCGAGAAATGATTGTAGGGTACAACATCTCCCACCTGCCGCCGCCCCATTGGAAGTGGTATTGAGGAATGTACCGACTCTACATCCTGGCCATATGGAATCTACTGACCGGTTAATGGCATAAACAATGCACTGGCTCAGTGTACACTTGAAGGAATCCGGGGTATGGGGTTGGGATATTTGCAACCAACTGATAATTGCCAGACGTTCATCATGGGTTGGATATTCCTCTAAGGATGGGGGGGGGGGCTGACTGTGTAGTCGCCAATTTCAATAATGTGCATGTAGTCATTCTCCTCCTGAAGCGCCTAGGGAGTAGAAATATAGAGCATTGCCCCGGGAAAATATCTCTTCTGCCCCTACGGTTCTTTTATAGACCCAGTTATTACTCGCTGCCAGGAGGGTTGGTTCGTAGTGCCCATCCAGGGACATAGGCTATCCCTTCGATCTTAACTTAGTCAATCGATTTGCCCCATTGTCTGGCTTAGATGCCTGTGATTGACTGCTACATGTAGATTCATTAGAGACAGAGAATACCCCTATTCACTCCGCTACCTCCGACATGACAGACTTAAACCTCAAGTTAACAAACAGTGGGTTACAGTGCACTGAAGTCTTGACTTCGATAGAACAGGGCGAAGGATTAGGACCCAGGACATTTAGTATTTTATCCTGAAACACTGCTGGGCGCATATCGAAGACTGAATCCTATGATTGGTCTAACTTTGAGTCTTACGACATTGTTGCCTTCCAGGAGACTTGGTCTCGGAGTACAATCTTTCGGCCAGGTTACTTGGCATTTGGCAAGCCAGGATTTGCGCGCACCAAAGGGCAACCATAGGGTGGATTAACTATTTGAGTCAAACAGGCGGGTTTTCGGGTAGAAGACCTAGCGATTTAATAATCCAGATATTTAGGCAATTAAAATAATCCCAGTGTGTGAACCTGAGTTTATGTTAATAAATGTTTATGCCAAAGGGCTAGTAGGTGGGAAAGCTTCACCGACCATCTCCAGCCTGGACCCATATATTAAATCACTAAAAGGATCATGTAATCGGATTATCGTGGGGGATTTTAACTGCACGTTCGAGCCACTTGGCCTGGAAGACTGGAGCCTCACTAGTGATGAGGACGCTATTTGGGGTGTTGCGTCTTTAATGCTTTCCCCTATTAAGAAGTGGACAGAAGCCGTCCTACAGTTAAAAAGTTTAACACTGGAGGGGGGGCTCCTTGCAGCTAATGGAAGATCTATATCAGACGGCAATGGCAATCAAACTTATATCAGTGGGCTAAGAAGCAGTAGGATTGATTATTTCCTTAATTCTGGCAAAGGGTGAGGGACATGAGGGTCGTGTAAAGACCAGAGCGTGGTCATGATCCCCTTATATTGATATTAGATGTGAAAGGCTGTTCAACCATGAGTGGTAGTATGGATATTGTAACAGCAGATGTGATTGTCTCCCGACTGCCGTAGGTTAAATTTGAACAAAGGTTTCAGAGAATGAGGGCATTGTGATTCAAATCCAGTCTACACTTGTAGACTCCCTTACTGCCCTCTCACAACCTGATTTAAACGAGGGAACTCTTCCAGCCCTTACAGCAGTACATGAGGCCGTTTGCCAAACAGATCATTTTTCGTAAAACCCAAAACCAGAATTAATAGCCATCCTGTGTATAAATCTGCAAAATGGTATGACGGGACATGTAGGAAAACCTACAGGGTTTTGTCTAAACCAATAAGGGCACGTTCAACGCAGGAGGTAAGGAAATTGAGATCTGAATATAATGCAACCCAACAACGGGCAAAAAAGGCCTATAATAAAAACAGATGGAGGGACTTGTTTGATGCAAGTAATGGGAAGAACTGGTACCGATTCTGGCAACTGATTAAGTGGGGTGGTGATAATGCGGGTCCAGCGCCAGTTAACAAGGTCACCCCCTGAAGCCTGGGTTTCAATTTTCTTCGCACCTAAACTCTCCTGGGCAGTATCAATGTGGAGTCCCGGAGTCAGTCCTAACCTATACCTTAGCGGAATTCAAAAGTGCTTTTGATGGGGTAGCTGAAGGTAGAGCCCCGGACCCGGATTGCATCCCGGCAGATGCATTTAAAACTGAGCAGGAGAACCAGCTGAAATATATATTTTTATTTTTGCCAATGGTTTGGCTAGAGAAGCCCCTATCCCGGAATCCTGCATGGGGCTGAAATTATCCCAATAAATAAAAAATAGGATCTTGCTAGTCCAACTATGGACCTATGAGCCTTATAGACACTTGGCAATAGTTGGTGGCTAGATTAATGCGAAGTAGGGTATAAGGGTGGTTTGATGATTATGAAATTCTATCCACCTATCAAGCAGGATTTCGTTCCCAAGTTAGCACTATTGATCAAGTTTTTAGATTTATGATGATATATTGGAATACAGTGGTCTTAGCTGGGGGTACCCTCTATGCAGCATTTATAGATCTTAAATCTGCATTTGATCTACTGCCCCGTAATTATGGGACAGTCTTAAGATCTGAGGACATCTCTACTTCCTTATCATTAATCATTAAACTATATGAATCTACCTATGCCCAAGTCCGGTGGGGCCAACAGGGTGAGGTAACACAACGCTTCCCTGTGAACAAGGGAGTTCGGCATGGGTGTTTGTTAGCCCCTACCCCTTTCTCTTCATTAAGAATGTTATCTCGTACTACACTGAATATCTTACGGACGCTCCAACTCTCTGGTTCGAGGGTTCCTCTTTTAATGTTTGCAGACAACGCTTGAAACTGGTCTAAAACACATGTTGGTCTGCAAAGAGCCCTTGATGGATTCAGTCTTTTTTGTAATGACCATGATCTTGTAGTTAATGTTGAAAAGACAAAGTTCATGGTATTCCATAAATATAAAACATGAAAACCCGGGGTAGAAATGAATACTGCGTCCCTTGAACAGACTGACTCATTTACTTACCTTGCTGTTACAATGGGCAAAAGGAAGAACTGGAAGCCTCAGATGGATTTGTTAGTCTTAAGGCATAACCAACTAGCAGGGGCCATTTTAAAAGAACATTGCCTATCCCAAACCGGTTGCTCCGGTCTGAACTATTTACCAAGGGAAGGTTAGAGCCTCAATTTATGGAGCTGAACTTTGGGGCTTCGAAAACTTAGTTCTATTGGTGCAAGATCAGAACAAGTTTCTGAGGGGACTGACTGGCCTTCCTCGATTGACACCACTTAGACCCTTACTTTTAGATCTGGGGTTTATTTCTTTTGAGGAGGCATTGGGTTTTAGACCTCTCGCCTATTGGCGAAGGCTTTGGACTACCCCGGAGTTAACTCCTTATGCGCAAGCTGTTAAATAATTTGGAGAAACTGACAAATACAATAAAATCATATGATTACTAAAGATTAAGGCTACTTTATCGGATATTGGCCTCATCCACTTGTGGTTGGCCCAGAAGGGAACTCTTTCCTCTCAAAATCAGATTTTAATCCTTATATAGGGATATGGTCTGTCGGAAGTTTTTCGCAGGTGAATGGCGTTTCCTTCATGGGTCTGTTTTTGGATCATAAAACTGAATACAGGCTGGAGGCCTGTTGGGATACCACTATGAGCCCTGGCGATAGGAAGCTCTATCACCAATTTAGAGTAGGTACTTTCCCCCTAAAATCTTTTACAAAAAAGTAGGGGAATGATCAAAACACAAAATGTCATTCTTGCCTATGCAAGGAAGAGACCGTACCACACGCTCTGTTTGTGTGCACTGCATACAAGGGACCTCGTCGTAAATGGCTCAAGCCGGTTTGTGTCATTTAAGGAACATGTTCTTGCCAAACGGATTAGCTTATGTTAAAAACTGATACTAGCGAAGCCAGTTATTGCTATGGCTAAATTCTGGAGTTGGACGTGGGCCCTTAAAAGGAATAGGTTGCACGGTACTACGTAATTGATTGAGTGTTATGGTGACTTCAGTCTCCTCTAATCTAATCTGCTTACATGATGAAGTGCCTAACCAAAACTTGTGTAAATATGGACATAATCCTCTCTTTTAGGAATTGTTTATCTATTTTTAAGAAGACCAGGTTTTACATACTATTTTTAGCCTATGTCTTAATGGAATTATATTATGAATTTTACATGTGGCATTTCTAATATTTCTTAAAGTTATTCCTTGTATTTTTATTTTGTTAGTTTGTGTCTTTTATGATTGTCTATGATCGAATAAAGACTAATTGAATAGTACCGGCTCCATGTCAGAACACAAAGTGCATAACATGGGAAACGTGGCACCATACTAAAGGGATCAAAGTAATACCCAGCTCAAAGTGAACAACTATCGCCCTGTTGTCTTGAAGTGTAGCCAGCATGCTGAGCATCAATGGTAACTGCACATGCAAAAAATTCATGTTCAAAAATACACAAGCATTTCCTTTAAATCAGCAAGTGTAAAGAGTATTCCGAATATCAGAAGAATCTAGACCAATGAAGAAAATCTAGCATGTTGAATAGGGTCGTCCAGCTTAATATGACCCAGTGAAAAAAATACTAGCCAAATCAAAGCATCCCTCACCTCTCAGTCCTCATATTGGAGCAAAGAGGGCAGACATCTTAGAAGTATTATCTGTATCCCAAACTTACATAGGCGTCATCGTGAATAAGAGTTTACACTACAAGAGTACAGCCAAACATTGAGCCATGTTAATAAAGTGACCATAAGTCATATAACTGACAAGAACTGAGATTTTAAATCTGTTGTGGCACATTCTAATTATAATGCCCACATAGCAAATAAACAGAATCTAAACTTATATTGCCATTCTGGATGAGCAAGATTATTTCTCTATCACAGGAGCCTCAAACAAAGTCATCTTATTTAATAAGGACCATGATATCTTCATTTATAGATGGTCAAAAATGAGAAGTAAAAGAGTAAGCAAAAGAAGAGACTAGCGACAGACCTGGGAGATCTTCTAGACTCATCTTAAATAATGACATTTATTATCTGTGAACATGTGAGACCGGCCATAGTCTACGGATATATTTGGCCTCCGTTTGTCCCAGAATTAGTTATCTAGCTCCACCTCTTGTGTTTCTAGTAATATGGTCAATCCCAAAGAACCATTAAGTTAGATCACCAGCATGTGTAACCCTATAATCTGTCAAGGGATATCTAGAGTCCATGTTGCACAAGACTCTGCAGTGTACCTGGATTTGTGCCTTAAGGCTACGTGATGTGCTGCCCATATAGATCAAGTTACAGCCACATCCAATGATGTATACCACAAATTGTGTTGCAGTTAATAAAATGTGTTATTTTGAGGGCCTCATTAATGTTGTAACTGAGCTCTTTTTTTTCTTTCTCACCAAATTGTCAATTATTGCAATTGAAAAGAAAGGAGGAGAGGGAGAAACCTGATGTAGTATCTATTCGAAATAGAAAAGTAGAGTTAAATACCTTGATACTTTAGCTCCAATGGAGTTTGAGCAAGATGAAAATTAAAATAACTCCCTGTCTGGAAATAGAAAGGGGCAAATAGTATAATTAGGTAGTATGCCAAGGGTGGAGATATTACGCTGAATTGCAAGGTGCTCTTACCCAATCAAGATTAACAGGGCTCTCAGTTTCCGGCGGCGGGACACGGAGTTTCTGTGAACCTGTGTAGGTCGATAATGCCTGGGTGTGCCGAAAGTCGCATTTTTATAGTGCCTTCTAAGTGTCGATATCTTTCAGGTGTGCTCATTATAGAAAGAAAGAGAGAGCGGACTCTCTGGTGGAGCAATGGAAAGAGGACTCTTTCATTAATGGAGGCCGGGTAGACCGATTCCCTGTACTTCCTACTAGTGCATAGAACATAGACCGGGAAGACGGACTGTCATACTGTGTGAAGAACAAAAGGTTGGACTGTTTTGCAGCGTGATAGAGAAAGGGGACTATGTCTTTCAGGGTAGCCGAGTGAGGAGGATTCCAGTGTTTCCTATTCACGTGTAAATTGTACCATAAATCGATCATGCCTCATAAGCGAAAGGGACTAGCTGTTACTGAAAAATAGAAGGGAGACTAATCCTTCCAAAGGTGTAGCGCTGCAATATTTAATTTATGTTTCTTTAAAGATTTAAATAAATCAATAAGTAATTGGTAGGGCAAGTTATTATTATGGAGGATAATTAATGAATTGTCATACTACATAATAAAAAAAATAACACTATTTTACAGTTTGATAGAGGGAGAACTCTGTCTTTCAGGGTAACCGAATGAGGGGGATTCCAGTACTATCTGTTAATGCGTGAATTTCACCATAAATCGACTGTGTCTCGAGGTGAAAAGGGACTCGCTGTTAATTGAAATAGAAAGGAGACTAATCCTTTTAGTATTATCAGTATTTAATTTACGTATCTTTAAAGATTTAGATAAAACGTAACTAATATGTAGGGCAAGTAATTATTGTTAAAGATAATCACAAAAGGTTACTACTTTGATATTTACTTACAGGAAGTTAGTGCTTTAATGTATAATTTAGGATTTTTTTTGAAAAACCGATAACTAGTGTCTGAAACAAATAATTTACATTAACAGTGTTTACAGGGAAGTCGGTGGAGTTATAAGGGAGCTAGAGATGAATTAGCATATGGCATGTTCCCATGGTATTTCGCTGTTCATTCCCTGGCGGAAGGTGTTGAAAACAAAGATCCAAAACACCTCCCTTTTCTTTCTGATGGCTGATCCGCCATTGGAATCTGGGGTGTGAATTTTTTCCAAGACCCGCCATTTAAAGTCTTCAGCACTATGTCCCTTTTCCAAAAAATGTTTAACTATTGAGGCAGCGAGTTTCTTGGTTCTAATTGCTGAGCGGTGTTCGTTAAGGCGTGTCAATCATATGGGAGGTTTCTCCTATATACCCCAGGAGACAGGGGCATTGTATGAAATAGATCAAATTCGAGGATCTACAGTTCCACATTTCTTTGGCAACTGTTTTATGTCCATTATGGGTAAATTCCTCTCCTCTTATAATATTAGTGCATGAGGAGCAGGAAGAGCAAGGAAAGGTTCCTTTAATTGGATTGCTTGATACAATCGACCTTTGAGTCTGGTTTCTTCCAATCTCAGCATTTTTAAAGCGTGAGTGGACAATGTATTCTTTTATGTTTGCATTTCTTTTATAGGCAAAGAGGGGTTTTGCTAATTTCTGTTCAGAGGAACAATTGCTGTTTAAAATATGCCAGTTAGAGTTTATTACTTGTTTAATTTTTGCATCAATTGTAGAATGTTTTGTAGTACATACAACCTGTTCATTTGGTTTCAATGGTTTAGGTGTAAGTAGACAATCCCGGTCATAGTAACGGGCACGTTTATAAGAATGTCTCACTAACCGATGAGGGTAGCCTCTCTCAATGAATTTGCTTCTCATGGTTAGAGCTTGACGATCGAAGTCAGCTAAATTGGTGCAATTACGTCGGACCCGTAAGAATTGGGAGAAAGGGATGTTGTCCTTTTGTGATCTTGGGTGAAAGCTGCTATAATGCAAAAGGGTGTTCCTAGACGTAGGTTTTACATGTAAGTCAACTTTCAGGTGACCAGCATCGTGTATTATTTCGATATCCAAAAATTCTACTTTGTTGCAGCTAATGTGCGAAGTAAAATGAAGATTAGTATCCGCCTCATTTATCCAGGAGATAAACTCCTCCAGACTCTCCCTCCCATCAGTCCAGACAAAGAAGATATCATCTATGTATCTGGACCAATGGGAGACAGACTCAAAAAAGGGAGCCACATTGTTGTGGATGTATTTTTCCTCAAATGCCGCCATGTATATATTAGCGATCGAAGGTGCTACTGAAGCGCTCATACTTACGCCTTTGATCTGGCGGTTAAGTATTGCATCCAAATTCAAAGAAGTTGTCGGTTAAGACAATCTCTAAGCATGCCAACAGGAATGTTTTGGGGCAAGAGATGTTATGTAGGTCTATAAACCAAGATGTGGTTTTCATGGCTTCGGCTAGTGGGATATTACTGTAAAGGGACTCCACGTCCATGGTGACTAAAAGGTCTTGGTTGGAATTGAAAATAAGTCCTTCTGTCTTTTTTATCATATCGCCCGTGTCCCGAACATAAGATTTGATTCTTGGTATATGCGGACGCAGATAATTATCTATATATTTAGATAACGGTTCTGTGGCGGTACCAATGGTGGAAACAATAGGACGATAGGGTGGATCATTGGAATTTATATGGATTTTGGGAAGCCCATATATGCATGCAGTTTTGCCTAGATTATGATTCAGGAAATCAAATTCCTTAGTACTGATGAGTCCATCTCTTAATGCAGAATTTGTCAAAGATTGTATTTTTTTAGATAAATTTATTGGAGAATACGTTTGGACTGGAGTATAAAATACTCAGTCATCCAACATTTTCAGCATATTTAGTTCATATTGGGCAGTGTCAATAAGCACGATGCCGCCTCCCTTGTCACAGCTTTTAATAGTTAGGTCTTTGTTGGAGGAGATAGCTAAAAGAGCTTCATGTTCTTTCTTATCTAGATTGTATATAGGTTTGGGAATGAATCTTAAAGCCTGGTCTAGTTGTTTTAAAACTACCAACTCAAAGGTAGCTACCTCTGGTCCCAGTTGTTCTAAAGAGGGACTAAAGGTTGATGGAAGACTCAAGGGTTTTATAGTGGTGATTTCTTCATCGGTAGGACTATTTAATGCGAAGAACTTCCTTAGACGTATTTTGCGAAAAAAGGAAATAATGTCGCATTGAAGTTCAAAGAGATTAGGGGTAGAATGAGGGACAAAGGAGAGACCTTTAGAAAGTAGTGTAATGCTGGAGGTATCTAGATTAGTTTTTGAAAGATTGAAAATGGGAATTACATTACGTGCTTCCAGTACTGCCCGTTTCTGGTTTCGCGTATAAATTGAGGTTCCTCCTGTTGTTGATGATGGTGTTGGGGGTTGTAATTCCCTCTCGGTTGCCCCTGGAAATGAACCCGGGGGCGTCCCCGTCCCATCCCTCTGTTCCCTATAAAAGGTTGTCTACGCGCTCCTCTACCCTGAGCCTGATTATAGTTTGGTACTGGTTCATAATAGCCTTCACTCTCATTTTCTGATTCAGAACTTTGTGAGAAGGTATTTACTCGTTGTTGTTCATCCCTGTTTTCTGCAGTATAATGATTCTGTTTGTAAAATTCTGGTTTTAAATAGGGATAGGTGTTTTCAATGGTGGCAAACCGTTTATCTTTTAGTAGTTTATCGTTTTTTCTTTTATCTAGGTACCTAGAGAATGATTCTAGCTCTTTATTACATTCTACAATCTTTTTCATAGCATCCTCTATGTTGCCCATTTTTTTGATTTTATCCTCAAGTTCTTCAACTTCTGTCCTAACTTCTACTGCTAGCTCTTTAGCGGTTTCGACGATAAGCATCATAAGGTCTCTTGAACACCTACTGGCAATTCTACTCCATTTATCTAAGAATGCCTTGCAGTGAACAAAGAGACCGGGTACATTTCTTACACGGAGGCCCATAGGGATAATGCCTAGACGTAGATATGCCAACATGAATTCACCATGGGCTTCAATGCGTGTGAGCTTCTTTTTGAGATCTAATAGTTTCTCAGTATCATCATGGTGGCGATTGGATTCACCTGAGGTATTGTTGAAGGAACTCGAAGTGCCGACAAGCTACAGCAGCAACATCCACGATGCAACACTCTTCTTCGGGGTTGCGGGATGTTTCTTGAGATGCGGTGCAATGCGACTGCAACCGCAGCGACATCCATGATGTGAAGGCAGCAACAACGACATGCTTCTCGCTCTTGAGTCGCGCTTCCAGTTCCTTGCAACACACAGTCCCTCAGAAGGCTTAATTCCGCAGCAGGCACTTCCAAGGAACTCTGGGGAGCTGGGGGTTGAAGTCTGTTGTCCTGGAGACTTCAGCAGGAGGCAAGCTCTTTTCTCAATCCCTTGGAGATCCTTCAGAAGTTAAAATAAAGCACACAGTTCATTTCTCCTCTCTTTGGCAGTCAGGCAACCACTGCAGGCCAATCCCCCACACAGCACTTCAGCTTAGGGATAGTCTCTCTTCAGTCTCCCTGGTTCCACTCCTCCACAAAGGTTTCTTCTTGTCCAAAAGTGATCTAAATTCTTGGGATCAGGGTCCCAAAACTTATACCCCAAAATCCTTTGTCCTCTGAAGGCAGAGGGGCCTTTTCCTAATCCAAATTGGTTCTGGTCAGTCCTGGAGCACTTTGTTGACATGACTCCTTCTCTCCTTTCAAAGTGCAGGGCAGAGACATCAGAGCACCACAGGAGGTGAAGCCAGCATTGTGGAGGGGAGGCACAGTCCTATTCAGGTCCAAGGTGCCACCCCCCCCCCCCCCCCCACCCCCATCTAGATGCAGATCTCTCTAGTCACCACTGGGCAGTATCACCCTGTCTCCTGGAATTCCCCAGCGCTGTCACTCAAAGTCCAGACAAGGAATACACAACCTTGCGGAGGCAGGCTTGGATAGTTGGACAAGAAAATACCTACTTTCTAAAAGTGGTATATTCAAACACAAAATGTAAAATCAACTTCACTAAAAGATGTATTTTATCATTCTGAGTTCTGGCATACTAAACTCTAATTTATACCATGTTCCCCGAACAGGTAGCCTTGCAATAGTGAAAAACAAAAATGGCTGTAATTCACTATTAGGACATGCCACACACACATCATTGACTAAGGTTAATGATTTGATTACAATATTGTCTGAAGAACAGATGAGGCAATGAACTATAACAACTATTTAGCAGGGAGGAGTGCAAGTCTTTATTTAAAACGAACAAGAAAAAATACATTGGAAATATGCAATGAAACACAGATGAAAATATTCAGTAAGTTATAAATGTTCCGCCAGGACAATAATTATAGGTTATGTCACTCACTTATATGCTTATATCATTTATTTTAATATGTTTAGGTTCACGCGAGCAACAAAAATATTGTGCAGCGCAAGAGTGGAAAGGGGCGACCATTCGGTCCCCCCGAACGTATGGTGGAGTACCACGATCCCCCCGGGAAGCCATCTTGGGCGGGAGGCGAGCCTCGGCTGGTATGCCCGAAGCGGCGTAGCCGGGGCGCGCCTTTTTCCCGCCCTGGAGTGGGCTGGCCTAGACACTGACGCGGCCGGCCACGCCCTTTGGGGCAGGCAGGGGCGGGTGTACGCCCGCCCTGAAGACGGATAAAAGGAGCAACAAGCCAAGAAAGCATCCTCTTGTTCCTGTGCTCTGAAGCTGCACCTCCTCGCTGCACGTGAGCTCGAGACGGAACGAAGAGCCAATTTTGAGCGTTGTAATCTTTCCTGTTTGTTTTACAGATACTCTGTCGGAAAATGCCTAAAAAGGCGGGAAAGAGAATGACTACCGACCAGATGCTGCGGGTTCTCATGAAGGAGGTGACCGACCTAAAGAAACGAATGGCGGATAAAGAGGAGGAAGGGGGGCCGAAACGTCCTCTGGCAGGAACAGCTCCGGGTGGAAAAGGCAAGAGGCCCAGAAAGGGAGCAGCAGGGGGAGACGTCCCAGTTCCCTGTAACCCAAGTGAGGTACCCATTCCTGTGCCGGAGGAAGGGAATCCGATTCCCGTGGTGGTCACCCCCGTGTCCGGAGAGGATATGCCGCCCGAGCTGGCAGCACAATTAGCAGCGTGGTTGGGTAAAGGTAGCAAGGGCGCCACGGCTGACGACGCGCAGGTGTTGATGAAGCAGCTGCGGGAAACAAGGGAAGCGACGAAGGCGCCATTGCCGGCTGCGGCAGTCGCAGATACAGCTTCCAGTTCAGGTAAGCGGCCTTTGCCGGTTGCTAGGGATGAGTCGGCACCCTCTCGAAGGGAAAAGTTGGGTCAACATGTCCCTCTAGCTATCAAAGAGAAGATATGGGCAGGGGAGTATATAAACATCTTCTCGTTGCTTACCGATCATTATGAGATGGAGCATTTTAAGAGCCAGAAGGAGCTCATGCATCCGAGTGTTTGGCGCGCAAAGATGGCCGCCTTCAAGGTAAATGAAAACATTGGCAATTGGGGCAAAGCATGGGGGGTTTTTACATCCATTTTGGGTGAACGGAGGCCCGAATTGCTGCCCGAATTGCCGATTTATCAGTCACGAATCATGGGGTATTCTGTATCACACGAGGGCAATCATTGGTTCTGTTACGATAATATTTTCAGAAAAGCGAAAGAGCATGATAGAAACTTAACTTGGGATTGTTATGATTCTGTGTCCTGGTCCAAAATGGAGGACTCTGGTATGTTGAAAGTCCCTTTAGTAGGGAGTAATGTTGGTGAATCCTCCCGCCAATATGCGGGGACGCCCTTTCGATCAGGTACGAGTAACGACAATCACTCAAGGCCAATCGGCAACACAGGTAAAAGGGGGGTATGTTGGAACTTTAACAGGGGAAAATGTACTAGGCCCCAGGGGTCATGCAAATTTAGGCACAAGTGTAGTGGGTGTGGGCAATCATCCCATCCTGAGTCCATGTGCAGAGCCAAGACTGGTGATAACGGGGGTAGAGGAGGCGCCAAACAGGTCTGACATAGTCCGAGGGGCGCCTTTACCTACTCCAATTGATACCATGGCAATGATTCCTTGGCTCAGCGAATACCCGGATCACGCTTCCGCTCGGGTGTTGCGGAACGGGTTTTCATATGGTTTCCGCATCCCAGTGGGGGATTTTCAGGGTATAGCAAAATGTAAAAACCAGATATCGGTCTTGCAGCATACGACCGTGGTACAAGAAAAGATCGGGAAAGAGGTGGCTCGAGGTCGAGTCGCCGGTCCATTTAATGTACCACCAGTGGTTAACTTTGTTTGTTCCCCTTTAGGGGTGGTCCCCAAGAAGGACCCGGGTGAGTTTCGGCTGATACATAATTTATCAGCCCCACGTGGTCTTTCCGTAAACGATGCGATAGACCCGGAAGTGTGTTCGGTGCGGTACGCGTCCTTCGATGAGGCCGTGGCCATATTGAATCGCCTGGGGCCCGGGGCGCTGATGGCAAAATCTGATATCGAGTCAGCGTTCCGGTTGCTCCCGGTACATCCAGACGATCAGCGTCTTCTTGGTTTCATGTTTCAGGGTCCCTATTACATGGATAAATGTATGCCGATGGGGTGCTCTATATCTTGTGCCTATTTCGAAAAGTTCAGTTGCTTCCTGCAATGGGTCTTCACAAAGAAGACGGGGTTTCACCATGTTATGCATTATCTCGATGACTTTTTGTTTCTGGGGGCAGCCGGGGATCCGGAATGTGGGCAGGCTTTGACTGCATTTTGTGTCTTGATGAATCAGTTTGGCGTGCCACTGGCACCAGGTAAGACTGTAGGTCCCTCGACTTGCCTCGAGTTTCTGGGGATCGAGCTCGATTCCGAAGAAGGTTGTTTTCGCTTACCAGGTGACAAAGTGTTAAGATTCAGGGCATCCCTGCAAATGTGTATAAGTGAGGCTAAGGTTAAGCTACATCAATTACAGCAATTGGTGGGACAATTGAATTTTGCCCTAAGAGTGATACCGATGGCCCGCCCCTTTTCTCGCTCGATCGCTCAAGCCATGGTCGGCCTGAAGGAGGGTCATCATCACACAAGGCTCTCGGCAGAGGTTCGCCAGGACATGCGCATTTGGTTGGCATTTCTGGCGGATTTCAATGGTCGAATTGTCTGGAACAAACCGCCCGTGTCCTCGGAGGAGCTGGGGCTGTGGACAGATTCGGCAGGGAGCATTGGTTTTGGTGCCATATTCGGCACTCAGTGGTCGGCACAAAAATGGCCGTCATGGTGGCATGAGAGTGGACTGACAAGTAACATTGCTTTCCTAGAACTTTTTCCCATTCTGGTGGCCCTGAGTACTTGGCCTGAGGGATTCAGAGATCACTCTGTGGTATTCTGGTCTGATAACATGACCGTTGTTGAGTGTATCAATAGCCAGGCAGCCCGATGCAAATGGATTCTGAGATTGCTCAAGGAAATCGTATTACTATGTATGCAATTGAATGTACTATTTAGGGCAAGACATGTCCCGGGGGTGATGAACAAGGCAGCTGATGCGCTTTCTCGTTTTCGTATGCAGGCCTTCTGGGGTTTTCTGCCCACAGCGGACCCGGTGGCGGCACCCTTTCCCGAAGCTCTCTGGTCTCTCGGTGCCCCGAACTTCGTAACCTCGTGGGAGAGAGTTTAGCACCCAGGACGAAAAAGGCATATGAAGGGGCGTTCCGATCCTATTGGGCCTTTTTGGGGGCTGCTAGGGGGGAGCTTTGGGGCCAGGAAGAGTCTGTAGTAAACTTTCTGCTGTCTTTACATCAGGCAGGCAAATCAGTGGCTACGGCCCAGAGGCATCGGGCCGCCATTTCTTTTGTGGCTAGGGCTCATGGGATTCAGGACCCGACAGCGTCTTTCGTTGTGCAAAAAGCGCTGCGTGGGTGGCAACGCCTTGAGGGTCGCAAAGTAGATGAAAGGCGCCCGATAGGTTTGGATAGGTTGGCCCTGTTATTATCCAGACTCCCTGCAACATGTTCGTCCCAATTTGAAACAGTGTTATTCCGAGCCGCTTTTACGCTGGCATTCCACGGGGCTATGCGGGTGAGCGAACTAGTGGCGAGGAACAAGCAGGATGTGATGGGGGGACTGTGCCGAGAGCACGTTCAGATCAGAGGGGAGACAATGACTGTCTCGTTGGTCAGGTCCAAGACCGATCAGGGTGCGATGGGTGATTGCATAATCGTACAAAGGATTCCCGGGTCCTCCATGTGCCCGGTGAGTTGTGTAGAGAAATATTTAGCACAAAGGGTGGCATCATGGGGGGGGACCTTGTTGAGACACGCTGACGCCACCCCACTGACGAGGTTTCAGTTTCAGCGGGTGCTTACGATGTCGATTACTGCTGCGGGCTTGAACCCGGGCGAGTTTGGGACCCATTCCTTTCGGATAGGGGCTGCTACAGAGGCTACAGCCAGGGGTCTGAATGTTGAACAAGTTAAACGTGTGGGGCGTTGGTCCTCCAATTGTTATAAAAGGTATGTGCGGTTGCACATGTTGTGAAGCGGTAATGATGTACTCACGCTTCTTGTTTTTGTTTGGTTTCAGTTGCGCGAGCCTACGAGGCAGGGCGAACTATGCAGTCGACCCAACACCGGGCCAGCGGTCAGACTTCACCGGCTGTGAAAAAGGAGGTGTGGGTCGTGGGCCACTCATACGTGAGGCGTGCCGCGGACGTATTCAAAGCAGGTGACATGATTCACGTGGCTGGGGAATACGGGTACAGGGTGTCCTTCTACGGAAGGGGCGGACTCTGTATTGACCAGTTTCAATCATTTTTTGAGGGTTTGCTAGGGCGGACGAGGTCACCGCCGTCTATAGTCATAGTACATCTTGGGGGCAATGATTTGGTCACCACTGGTAGACGACTTCTTCTTGAGGCAATGCTTTCCACTGTAAGTTGGTTGGCAAGGAGAGTTCCAGGGTGCACGATTGCATGGTCCCATTTGATCCCACGAAAAGTATGGCGGGGGGCTATTTCTGTTTCTGCTCTGAATCATTCAGTAAGGAAAATTAATAACAAAGTGAGTAGATTGTTCCGTTCCAATACACTGCATTCTATTTTCGCATGGTTGTATTACTGGTGACAGTATGTATCTGGGGGATGGTGTTCATTTGTCCCGGGTGGGGAACGAGTTACTCATAGGGGACTGTATAGCTTGGCTACAGACTTTAAGACATGACCTTTAGGTAGGAGTTTTGTGGGGGGTCCGGATAGCCGGTCAACTATCCGGCCTGTGGCGGTAAGGTCATGATCGGTGAGCACTAATTGGTAGATCCCTATGAGTGGGCGTCACCCATTACGGATGGGAGCGCTCGAGGGAGGTGGCCATTGGCCCCTCAACGGGGAGGCGGTTCCTTCTAAGAATGGGCCGCCGAAAGGAAAGGAAAGGCGGTCAAGGCCCCTTCCTGGGTAGGAGGGGTTACAGCCCCCTCCTGGAGAATTTCCCGGGGCCATGTCATCTGCGACGGCAGATGTGGTAAGTTGTGTGGGGTTTGGGAGGGGGGTCTACGCTACCTTCTAGATACCTCACACGAGTCCTCGAACGACCTTTAAGTGGCGTCGAGTTTAATGGGGCCCCCGTCAAGTCAAGGGAAATTGGTAGTTGCACTTGAGGTACGCCTCTGTGCGGTCGCCCCTCACAAGTGAGGGGGTCATTTCTGGTTTAGGGATCTTGACACCGGTTACGACCTTGCCGTTGGCCCTTAAACGTTAGGATGTACAATTTCAAATTGCAAGTTAATATTTTGAAGGATGTTAGTTCGGCTAGGAGAACCTTTGTATTAGAGCATATGTTAAGGTTAGCCAAACATCGCAAATGTGGTAATGAAATTGTACATAATATGAAACTGTTATTTTAATGTTTTAATTTTGTTTCATATTTTAATAAATACGGCCGGGAGGGTCACTCCCTCCCGTCTTCCAAAAATTCAGAACTGTTTCCGGTTTCCCATCCTTGGGGATTGTGTTGCGAGGGGGTGGCGGGTATCTCAGCCATATGAGTAAAGTTCATGAATATCAGGTATATTTACATCCTTTTTATTTGTTACATATAGAAGAGAAGGGTAGAAACCGAGTTCTAATCTATGGTGTTCATTCTCTTCACCCTCCCCAATTTTGTATTTAAAATATACATATTACACCGTTGTCAAGCCCTGACGAAAATCCCGGACTTCAGAACGGGATTGGAAACGCGGCGACATTTTTTCCTTTTTCGCCTACGAGGGAACCTTTTATTAAGTGGGACTCTTGTCAGGGTGCAATAACATGAAAATTCACCCCTAGAGAGAATCCAAAGGATATCTAATTCCCCGTAGCGAGTCTGTTTGTGTGCTTTACAAAAGAATAAAGTGTGAATACCCTTAGCGCAGGCAGACGTTGTATAATATTGACTGGTGTAATTATTGAGAATCTACAAAAGAATATATGCAATGGTATGCTTTACCCTTTGATACGCTTTGAATGTGTTTTTCATTATTTTTTGCACGAATTGTTCTGAAGAATGAGATGAGTATCCCTGAATGCACTTAAAATGTATAACTTGCAGAAAGGAAATTGTAATATACACAAATGTTAAAGTGAGGCACAATAACTACATGTATTGCATTTGAAATCTGCTGAATAAATAAGCAGTAATAAGAATTGGAGGCCAGGTAATTTCTATTTGATAAAAGTTTAGTACGTCCTACCAGGCCCCCGAAACGGACGTGACCCCTAAGATTCAAGCCAATCACAAACTAGCATCTTTCCTGCTCTTGAATTGTGCATATTGGGATATGTAGTTTCATATTGTTACACTTACTCATACAATTTGATCCTGTGCTAGTACTGTTGAACTTACAATGAAACATCTTTCCTACTCCTGAATATTGCATCTTGGGATATGTAGTGTCATATTCTATTAAACTCATATACTGTTTAATCCAGTGCTAGTACTATTAAACTTCATTATCAAGAAAGCTTCCTTTTGTAACCATGCACTTTCTAAATCAATGGATCTATTTGTCGAGTTAATTACCGCTAGAATAGTCCATTGAAAATCATTCTCACCATGAGATTTGTTTAGAAAATGTTCCACCATTGGTGCTGTAGTTACCTTCTTTTTGATTCTGGGCCTGTGCTGTGTGATTCTGGTGTTTGCCTGTTGGTTCGTTTTGCCTATATATTTTTTTTGCAAGGGCACAATACAGCATAAATTACATTTCTAGTTTTACATTACATTTCTAGTTTTAACCTCCTTTAAAAAGGGCTTAAGAAAAAACTCTACGTATTTCGAGATGGGTTCCAGAATGAAATCGCATCCGGGGTCTATCGGTCTTCCTGGGGGCTTCCTGTTATTTTTATGAATTTCTGCTAAGAAATAAAAAACAGGAGTTCTTGGAAACTTTTTGTTTAACAATTCATATTCCTTTGGTCCCAAGAACCCCTCTTCCAAGCACAGTTGTAAGATTTCTGAAATATTGGCTTGTATTGACTACTGGGCCATCTTTGAACATTCTATACCAAGTCTGATTCTTCCTTCTTCGAGGTACATTTCTTGAGGCCAGATAACCACTGCCCCACCCTTATCGGCCTGTTTGACCACTGATGTATCAGCTCTTAGGTTCTGTATCACTTTTTACTGGCTCATGTTATGAACATATTTTTTTTAGCTTTTTCCAGTTTGCTGATTGAAGATAGTACTGCCTGTTCAAATGCATAAACTTGTTTGGGTATATTTTGTGTAGGAATGAACTTGGAGTTAAATCTAAGTCCAGTTATTTCTCCACTAGCTGTTGGTTCAACATTGGCAAAAAAGGCTTTTAGTTTGATCTTCCTGCAGAATTCCACTGCTTCAAGTTTGAGTTTCGTGTAATCGGTTTGTCTAAATGGGACACATTTTAACCAAAGGCTCAACACTGTCTCCTCTTCTTTCGATAGTTATTTCTGAGGTAGAATAACTATGGTCGATGTATCTAGGATTTGTAAAATAGATTGCGGGTTCTCATTTCCCATGGTTGTTTCAATCTGCATCTTTGCTGTCCACCCTTGTCTAAAAAAGACACCAGTTTTTTAGAATTACCTTCTCTAGTGTCAGATGATGAAGACTGAGGATGAAGTGTCTGAATGTAAAGAACCAATTTTTTTTTTTTTGACCAACCTTGATATGTACTTGGGGCTCTACGTGATTCAACCAAGGTGTAATAATCTTCCTTTAATAAAGGATAAACCTGTTCAATATTAAATGATTTAGAATCTTTCTCAAATTTTGCACTCTTTGCAGTGATGGTATTATCCTTAAATTTGAATATCCTTATCTATTTTTTCTAAAAATGCTTTTGCTTCTGTGGCTAATTAATCTTAATGGCCTGTGTCAATTCTTCCTGATCCTCTTCTTTCTTGCAAAGCCTTTGTGCTGTGTCTAAAGTTTGGACATAAGGTCATAACTACACTTAGTATTGATATAGCTGAAATCTTTGTTATATTCAGCATTTTCTATGAAAATTACTGGGACATCTTTACTTGCAGGCCCCAAGGAAATGTGCCTGCTCTTAAATGCTGAAAGAGAAAATGGCCATGAAGCTCTGTACGAATGTGCTTCTTATGTAAGTGTACATTTTTCACCCTCATTTTGTTGTTTAGTCAAGGAACTTAATGTAATCGTACAAAATAGAGAGGAAGCAATTAAATTCTGGATATTGCTTTCGGTGAAAGATCACGTTTCCTTCTCCGACATAATTTGCTTGAGAATTGGTACTCCTCCCTCACAACTACTCCTTTTGTAGTGATAGGGAATTTTTTGGGGTGCATTTTTTAATATGATCATATTTGGAAAAAATATTTGTGCACATTTATTTTAAATGGGATATGGATATTTAAAATGGAATGTGAAGTATTGGTCATGGATTGGAAAAAGAACTCTTGATGAACAGATGGAAGGAACAAAAGTTCAAGAGTTGAAAAAAAAACTTCTGAAGGTAACGAGATCTGACTTTAAAAAAAAAAAATCTTGATAAAAATCCCAATTTATTTAGGGTTACTTTTTTAGGGCAAAACAGGCAAGTAAAAAGGTAGTGAGGGTTAGAAATGGAGGTTGTGTGCAAGATTATTAAGGTAGTCAGAAGCCAAAGACAGCGAAAACGGTTGTATTGCTCCCAATAGTCTTTCTGACATTTCCTTTGTTCTTTTTGAAATACGTGGATTCAGACTACCTGTAAATGATTGCGACTTTCTGATTTCCTGGAAACTTTGCTCCTTCCTCAATTTCCAAGAAATGATGAAACATCAGGATGAGGTTTGCCAATTGATTTATTAAAGGAGTTGTGCCATCCCTCTATGGCGTAGTTTGTTTTTTCTCCTCCCTCTAAACCAGTCAAATAGAGGTTACACTACTCCACATGGAAACGTTGCTTCCTCCTATGACTCAACCTGCTTAGATGGCCAATCCATGAGTCTTCAAAATAATTTAGAATAGGTGCCAACTTTTTTCCATTTATGGTAAAGTAGTCTGATTCTGTAATGGAAGTGTGGTATTCGTTTACACTCTCGGATGCAGACTCCCTAAATTTCTTGGATGCAGAGCCAGAAGCTGGCCAATCAGGCATGCCAGGGTGCAACAGGTCCCAGGATTCCACTGTCCCCACCACAGCAACAACTGCGCTGACCCCTGCTGTAGCGACCTGTGCGGCCGCCACCACCATTAATGCCTTCGACACTGTCCCTGCCTCAGAGGATGCACACCCCACAATCTGAGGAGGGCAGGGAGAGTATGTGGGTGTGTAGAGTGGTGAGGTCACAGGTCTGGGACAGCAGTGCAGGTGGGAGTGCAACTAGATGACCAGACCAACTGGACACTTGGGACTGCAGCCCTGGCCATCATCCCCAGAGTCCTTGTGGCATATGAACAAGCCCAGGGGCACACTGGCCTGGCTCGGGAGGAATCCCATGAGCTCCGCCTGCTGCTGAGGTCCATAAACACACAATTGGGCCAAATCGTGGACCTCTTTGGCCAGGTTTTGGTTGTCCAGAGACAGGCCTGGGGCCCAAACAGCTCAACCTACCTTCAGTGGCCCGCAGGATGACAGTTCCCCGCCCTCCCTTGCGGCCACAGAGAGGAGTGAGTCCTCAGACCCCGCTGAGCCCGAGAAGCGGCCCCCTCCCACCAAACTCTCAAAGGGCCATCCAAAGAAAACCAACAGAAGCTCATGTGGCAAAGCACCTGCCAAACGCCAGTCAAGGAGCCAGCCATGACTTCACCCCTCTTCACCTTGCCATTGACTTTGTTGACTGTGCTTATCCACACTGCCAGGTTAATGGCAGGTGTCTGTTGGACTGTCACCACATCAATGTGGTGACTACTCTATTGGTAGGTTGCAGTCCTGTGATTCATAGATCTGTCTCCCAAGGCACTGGTTGAATGCTGAACTCTTTCAGCTTAAATTGATAAATCACTCTGGCTCAATGCAAAAAATGATAATGCATAGTCCTTTTTATTTAATTTCTTTAGACTTGATCATGTTGTAATCGCGTTTAACCAAATGATTGTTTGAATTCGATTCATTCTCCTATACATTAGATTGTAATCTCTTTTTCCAATGCATTTCCGCATTAACTCGCCTTCATCAGGAAAGCATTCTAAAAGAAAAGTAAACATAACATTTTTTACCACTTAATCCCAAGCGGTGCCCTTGGTTCAAATCATCACATCAATTACTGTGCAATGTTACTACTCTTTACTCCATTTTATAAGTCTGCCCACCTATATACAATGTCACCGGAAATCATTTACACATTGCTAAGGACAAATACTATTATATTGTTGTTTCATGTTAACATCTTGTGTCTTAGTTTAATCAGGGTGTGTCAGTTTACCGTGAACTTCAGCTTGTGCTTGTAATGCGTGTGCTTCTAACGCCGCTGGTCTATGGCTATTCATGCGATAAACGCCAACTTTGTGAGTAGTTACTCAACAGTTATTAGTTAATGTATGGAACTCTCGCTGTTATTTACAAATATCATGCGTCTTTTTGCGCTGGCCGAGGCCGCTGCTCGAATTTTTAAATGCCCTACTCTGTTACATGATGTTATTTACCCTATCTAACTTCCTTCGCTCCGTGATGCTGACCGCGCTTACCTCTGAGTATCTTCCTCTCCTTCCTGTTTCTCTCTTACAGCGTGTCACGCGAATGCCGTACTCTTGTGGTTTTAGATCAAAAAGAAATTATGCGCATGCGTCGTGGCGTGTGTGTAAAGTCAGGTGTTCTTTTTGCAATGGAAACTTTATTGACCTGACTGCGCGCGATGTTAACACTGTGTAGCAATCTGACCCACACTTAGCTACCATGATAAAATTACCAATATGACTCTTCATGCATGTGACAATGCTATCTGCCAATTACTGTTGTCGTTCTATAAAGAACATGTGAATTCAACCCTATCATTAAGTCCGAATGGTTTAAGGGAATTTAAATGATAAATCCAATGATTTTCTCTTTTTAGTAAGTTCTTTTTGTTGTCAGTTCCTTCCTTTTTTATCACTTCTTCCAACACACATGCCCATAATTGGCTAATGTGGTGTTTTGCCTCCTGGAAATGTGCTGCCACCGTGGACTTCATTGCCCCCGTTCTGATGTTGCTCTTGTGTTCGTTCATTCGAACCTTTAATTTTCTTTCTGTATGTCCCACATATATTGATCCACATGGGCACTTTACATATATATGATGTTCATGGTATCGCATGTGGCATTGACTTTCAAATGTATGTTGTGTCCTTTCATTGGGTGTGTAATGACATTACCTCTCCTAATATTGTGGCAGTTATTACAGTTTGACCATGGGGTGGTTCCTCGATAAGTGGATTTCATAATGGTATCCGTTGGTTGTTTCAGAAGTTCTCCCAAATTTCTGGCTCGTGTGTGCGCCTTGGGAGACAGATCTATGAATCATAGGACTGCAACTTACCAGTTATTGTACACACTCCAGGCGGGGAGTGATTCTCAAGAGCACGGCAACAAGTTAATATCAATTATCAAAATTAGAGGCAGTGCACGACCAGCACACAAGCCTATTCGTGACTACTCTATTGCCATCTGCCATGACTGACAACTCATTGATTCACTTTTCACCTTTTTGTTAATATTCACTTCCCTGTCACATATACCCATTGTAAAATAAACACTCCTTACAAACCTATGTTTTTGTGTCCGCTCCATGTTTATCACAGGATGTACAGTGTTGACTCTGATTACAATGTACCAGGAACACAGATTGTTTGGAGACATTGAAAGGCTGAAGAGACCTAGGAAAACACAAAAGAACAATATTCACTTGTCAGGTAATATCCTCACGCCATTACAGAACACTTGTCTTCAGGGTACTCTAATCTGCACACATTACAATAAGCAGCAGTACTGATATAGACATAGTGTAGCTTTGCATAACTACCCTGTCCCAGAAACATTAGCAGCCAGCACAGAGACAACAGGCAGCAGTCACAAAGCTCCCCTAGGCCTTCTCACAAACAACAAAATCAGCAGACCATGGCACTGATTTATGTTTTCACTCACCTTCAATGGTAGTAGCGGTTGATGAGCTGTTGACGCAGGTCAACACTTTTCTACTCTCAACTATCCTAGTCACTGGACTGTGTTTGCAGGAGGTCAACTCTGCTGCTAATCATTGTCCAGGGGATCTCTTTGTGCAAGACCAGGTTGTGGAGCATGCAGCATGCAACTACAATCTGACACACCTTTTGGGGAGAGTACATCAGTGCACCTCCGGTCGTGTCCAGGCAGTGAAATCGTGACTTCAGGAGACCAAAAGTGCACTCCACCACACAATGTGTCCTCCCATGGGCATCTTTGTAGCAGACTTCAACCGGGGACCTGGGATTCGCATTGGGCTCAGCAACCAAGGACTGTTGGGATATACAGAGTCACCTAGGTGTGAGACACACAGAACACATTTGTAACATAACTGGCAGAGGATAGCATGTCACACATACAGCACGCTACTTTGCTGTGCATACTCACCCACAATACATGCACCCTCTGGAAGCGGATTTGTATGATGCTGTTACGCAGGATGTACGATTCATGGGCAGATCCAGAAAATTTGGCACAGACCTGTGATATGATCATAATCGTCTGGCACACCACTTGCACATTGATGGAATGGAAAGGTTTCCTATTCCTGTAGATGTGCTCACCTGTCTGTGGTGAAACCAGGCCAACATGTGTGCAGTCAATGGCACCTATATTAGGGATGTGCCCTTTGGCATAAAAATCACCCTTCACAACCACCAATTCATGCCTGCTTGGGAAATGGATGCGTCTGTCCTTGTAGGTAATCATAGCGGACAGGAAATCACGAAGCACGATGCTGAACATGGGTTGTGACATCCCACTTGCGCTGGACAGTGTACTGGAATGATCCAGTAGCAAAAAAATACAGGGCCGCCATCACCTTAGACGTTGGGGTGAAAGCAGTCTGATATGTTCTGCAAGGCTGCAGATGGGGCTCCAACAGAGCACATAGGTCGATCCAGATGGAATTTCTTTGATGTCCTCATCCTCCATGTCCACCAGCACCTTTTAGCAAGAAGGCTGAATGATCACTACTTTGTGATGATGCATAGGTTTATGGTATGCAGACTCGCTACATGCTTTCTCACTTGGTGTACACAGGGCTGCATCTCATGGAAGAGAAAAGTGGCACATTACCTGGAGATGCGGCATGCTGGCATATTGGCCCCTTTGCGTCAACATGTACATTTTGTCTGCTCAGTTCTGCATCTCGGACAATAAAATGAGGATGGACTGTGAACGCAACTGATTATGTGCTTAAGTGAGCATGCCACCACGAATGTCTACACACATGCACCATTGTGTACGTGTACATGTGCATGAATGGGGACCTTATTACACATACACATACTTGCACACAACTCAAACACTACCTACGATCATGTTGCTGTACTGGCAGCAGTTCCAGCATTTCCACATGCCCTTCAATGTAATGTTCTTTGGTATACTTTTTATTTTTTTTATTTTTATTTTTTAGGATTTTGTGGTTTATATTAACTGGATTTCTTTACACTTTTTCAATATTTCCCTGAGGTTTTTGGGGCGATTATGTGAAAACAACATATTTTTTTTTTTTTGAGGAACACTGGTCCTAATCTTAGAAAACAGTATTCGAACAAATTCAATTATAGACCACAAGGAGTGCTATAAGTCAATTACAGTGTCCAGCCGGACATGGAATATTTATTTCATAAATGTAGAAAATATTTTGGAATTAGAACAGACACAAATAAAGAGGGCACAGTCCTGTACCCAGTATGAGGGAAAGAAAAAATCAAGGGAAAGGTAAATTGGATTTTTAGGCAATAACTTTTTGGAGCAAAACGTGGCTTGCATCTTAATACATAGTACTGCAAGCTCAAAACATCAGTGGAAGCAATATATTAACACAATGGGACCATTGCGACACTGTATGTGAAAGTCGGCGTTTCGATCCCTTGCCCCTATACTAGCGGGATCGTCTTCAGGACCAATAATAATTGCCTGGTTATATGAATAAGAATAACGCCTGTTAAGATAAAGGCAGAAAAGAAAAAAGAGGAATGATTCAGGTGAATCCATTGTGATACAGGTAACTTAACATACAGCATATAGTAAGCCACCTGATCTTTGTATCCATGTGGCGAGAGTTTAAAGACTGACGACAATATTGCTCGTAAGTGAGGAGGACCGGCGCTTCCGTCTCTACTAGGTTAAAAAAAACAGTCGGTGGAAGTCTGGGAGGTCAAAGAACCACAGTACTAGTGGTTACAGTTGTGAATAAGTACATAATAACAGTTTAAACATATAAATTGGACATTTTCATTCCTTTGTGAAATGGTCTGGAATTGACGCTGATAGATACTCATGCTGCAACCTTGCAAACCAGCACTTCTGTCTCTACTGTGGTGGGTATTTCAAGGAGAGACGAGGGAAGTCAGAGCGGTCTGCAACAGTAGTAAGTGTGGCAAACCAAATTCTGCGGCGAACAATTTAACGCTTAACTTAACATTAAAATCAGAACACATTGTGAAGAGTCCAAAGGTGCTGCGGGTTTGACAGGCATACAGGAGAGTGGGGTGACGGTTGTGCGTCGTTACTGTGGTAATGAAGGGTGCGCAAAAAACGACGCAGTAAAACGTAAGTGAGTGCCATGTTATAAACAGCCGGGCGGCTGGTGCAAAGTAACGCGGGCGAAGAGCGTGACAAACCTTAGAGTGGCGCATACTTGAATGCCACGTTTTCTAGGTCTCTGAGTCTGGTTCAGTTAATGCACCCTGGTGTATGAAATAATGACATGATGTAAGGCACGATGTAATTGCAGACTAGATCCATTTGCCGGTGTGCGTGGCCAGGCTAGAGAGGGATAGTTACCTGCTTGTAAGGATAAAAGCGGGTTCAGTTAAGGGGGGGTTGCTTGTCCAGGGTGGAGATTAGCCCAAGATACTGCGAATCAGCGCTTTGACCCACGGTTGGGTTCCTAGCGGAGCTACAGGGAAAGAAGCATGGAGAGGGTTATTTGAAGCCAAGGACCAATTCCGGTGGTGGCGGGAGTGGAAAGGGGCTTACTTCCGATGAGTCTCTTGACGCGGTGGTCATAAGTTCCGGTTGTGCATAATGGCAAGGACAGAGGAGAATGCGGTGGTTCAGGTTAAATCCTCAAGGAAGTGGCGCGCCATGTTGGATTAAGGGCAGCGACAGTGAGGAGGGGACTGGAGAGCCTGTGCCTGCTCGAAATACGGCGGCCATTTTGGATTGGGAGTTTACAATGTGAGCAAGTCATGTGAGCAGTGGCGACTTGCTGATTAGACCGTAATTTAGTGCAGACGGAGTGCTGAATCGGGGGTTGGCGCAGTGAGGGTTGTGACATAGATTAAAATATTTACATTTGCATTACCAATGAACATATTCAATTCTGGGTTACATTACAATATTGTTGTTGGTTCCAGCAAGCATCGGGTTCTTTGTAGTTGGAGTTATATAGACACACAATGTCTGAAGGCACTGCTGCACTTGGACAGTCATTACATGAGATTTCCTAGGTACATAAAGTCTGTATTCAGAGCAAGGATGTCCAGTCTTCGGTTCTGTTCAAACCTTGACTTATGGAGTCAAACAGAATTATTGATTTCTGTTCAGCCCTGTTCAGTAGTGGTGCCATGTTGCTGCCTCTTAGCGGTAATTTCAATGTTTGTAAAACTGTCCATCTGATGTCGTCCTCGCTGTGATTAGCCTCCATGAAGTGGTCGACTAGTGGGGCATTCGGTGTCCTGCACCTGATGCGGCTTCTGTGCTGACAAATTCTTGTTTTCACCTTTTGGGTTGTCTGGCCCACGTACACTTTAGAACAAGGGCATTGTATTTAATAAATCACGTTACTCGTGTTACAGTTTGAAAAAGTCTGGAATTTGACTGTGACATTGTTGAACGTAAAACTATTCCCTTCAATGGTAAATGCACAAATATTGCAACCCCCACATTTAGAGTGACCCACAATGGGGTACAGACCCCAAGCAGATTCAAGAGTGGCAGAGTGTGCAGTGATATGTAAGGCAGCCCACACCAGATGGTCTTGAGGTTCCTACTTTTTTTGAAAGCAAACAGGGGCCTTTTAATGTTCACACTTCCCGCATTAATGATTGGCCAGTGTTGCAATATCATTTTGCGGAGTTTGTTTGATACCGGAGAGAAGGTAGTCACACAAGCTATTCTCTCTAGCTCTTTTTTGGGTTTAGGGGTTAGGTTATCCCTGGGACAATACCAAGCTCGTTTTAGTGCATTTTTTACAATTCTTTTGGGGTATCCTCGATCTTTTAGTTTCGAGGATAGATACCTGGCCTCCTTAAAAACTTCTTTGCAGGAGCAATTCCTTCTGATTCTCAAAAATTGAGAATAAGGGAGGGAATCCCTGAGGGCCCTTGGGTGGTTGCTGGTGTAGTTAAGAGGGTATTTCTCTGTCTGTTTCCTATAAGGTTGTGTCAGTAATACTCCTTCACAGTGGAAGATGGTGAGATCCAAGAAAAAGATCGAGGATTTGCCAGTTGTTATGGTGAATAATAACCCAGCACAATTATTGTTCATCCAGTGAAGGAACTCGCGCAGATCCTTGACATCCTGTTTCCATATGATAAAAATGTCGTCGATGTATCTGCGCCAGAAGCAGATACCGGCAAAAAATTGATTGGTAGGTGTCAGGATGACGGTAGTTTCAAGTTGATCCATAAACACTGCTAGATTTGGAGCAAAAATTGCGCCCATAGATGTACCTTTAATTTGTTGGTAGAAGAGGTTGTTGAAAGTGGAAAAAATTCCGGGTCAGGCAGATTTCCAAAAGTTGTAAAATGAAAGAATGGGGAACTGCATGTGGGCGCGGGCATGAGTCTAATGTCCTTTGTATCACCAATAAGGCTGGTCTTTGGGGAATATTGGTGTACAGGGACTCTACGTCCATAGTACACAGTGTATCAGATGAGGGTTCATAGGGGGGGGGGGTTCAATCAAATTAATCATGGCCATTGAGTCCCTTACATAACATTTGGTGGGGGGAACAAATTCCTTAATAATGAAATCAATGTAGGCACCTAGGGGTTCCAGGATGGAGCTACAGGCGGAAACAATTGAGCGGCCTGGGGGACATGTTGTATTTTTATGGATTTTTGGGAGTGTATATATGACTGGGGTCCGTGGACATTTCACATTCAGGAAATTGAATTCCTTTTTGGACAAGAAGCCATCTGTAATGCCCTGAGTGGTGTCTTTAGAGATCAAGCCTTGGATTTCCTTAGTAGGATTGGAAGCTAATCTTAGGTAGTGTTCTTTGTTATCCAGCGGTCTTTGGATCTCTGATGAATAAGCGTCTTTCTTGTAACACTATCCCTCCCCCTTTATCAGCCCTCCTAATTATGAGTGTATTGTTCGTTTTGAGAGAACCCATCGCTTGTTTTTCATTCAGAGTGATGTTAGGAATTAATATTTAGCTGTTCTGTAATTTGGAAAGGTCTTTAAGGACCATCTTCTCAAATGTCCAATTATGTTGCAGGCAATGCAACATCACAGTTGTCGCGGCGGTCCCTTGCACAGCACAGCAGCACCAACTCATCCAGTGCTGTGAGGATATGACCAGGGTCCTGGAGCACCAGACCACGGCGGTGACAGCATTACACCCTCCTGCTCTACCTGCCACTGTTGGGGGTGATGATGTCAGTGAGGGGACATGGAGCATGAGCAGCCACTCTGCCTCACAAGTAGGGCCACTCAGGCGCAGCACCAGGCCCACGGCAGGTACAGGTGCCCCGGAAGAGGATGAGCCTCAGAGGCGCTTGGGTGGTACGCGCAGGAGGCGCAATTGACTACATATGACTATTACAGGCACAGGCTGAGTATAAGCCTGCCCTGTCCTTTGACACAGCAGTATGCAGTAATACTGTTAGTAAAGAAGAAAGTTAAAGTGGTACCATTATTGTGATTGAAACAATTATATTTATTTTTGCAGCACACATTAGCGTTGTGTCAATATTACATTTTGCATGCATTTGTGATTTGTGGGGTGAGGGAAGAGGGTGCACTAGAAACTGTTCACTGTGATGTGGTTGCGACGTCTGTGGCCTTCAGCTGGGTTCTCCCCGCGTGCATGGCGCGCATGTGCAGGTGGCCGGTCGTCCCCTTCAGATTCACTGTCCGAGATGTCGACAGGTATCTGGCGCTTGGTTGCAATGTTATGTAGTATTGCGCAGACAGCCACAATGCGGCAGCACACTGTAGGACTGTAATACATGGCCCCACCTGTCTTGTGCAGTATGCGGAACCTGCTCTTGAGCAGCCTAAATGTCCTTTCTATGCAATTCCTTGTCCGTATGTGTGCAAGATTGTAGCGCCGTTGCTGGGGTGTAGCAGGGTTGAGGTATGGGGTGAGGAGGTATTCACGGAGGGCGTAGCCACTGTCACCTGAATGAGAGGAGCAGAGGGTGATTGCCTGTGCTGTGCTGCTACCTAATAGCAATGTGACATTGTCGACAAAGTGTACTTACCAAGTAGGTGTCCTTCCCCAAAGTCTCCCCTGGCCAGTCGTGTGTGGAGGCCGCTGTGCCGGAATATGAAGGAGTCATGGCTACTCCCTGGGTACTGGGCCACAATGTCAGTGATGTATGTCTTAGCATTGCAAACCATCTGTATGTTGAGGGAGTGGTAGGACTTGCGATTGCGGAACATATACTCCGTGGCAGCTGGTGGGCAGATGGCGATGTGGGTACAGTCTATGCATCCGAGTACATGTGGAAAATGGGCTACATTGTAGAATTGTAGCTTGGTCAAGTCCAAATCCTGTTGGCTGGTGGGAAATATGATGTGACTGTGTAGCTGGGTGAGCATAACGTCAACAAAGTCTGGAGGCAGCGTGACATGGTGGGCTGGTATATCCCCCGAGCAGCCGCTACTATCCCCTGGAAGCTCCCGGAGGCCAGGAGGTGCAGGCTACACAATACCTGCACATGTGTAGGCACCGCATTGGTACGCCTTGTTGGGTGCTGCATCAGGGGGTCAAGGTCCTGTATTAGCTGCATTATCATTTCCCCATTCAGCCTGTATTTTGCATATATCTGCTCTCTGGTTTGGCCCAGCAAGGTGACCCGCTGGCGGAAAATCCTGTCCTGGATCCTGTGTCTCCTCCGTGCTGCTCGCTGTAGCCTTCGACGCCTGACCACCATGTACATTCCTGGCATTGTGGAACTCCTAATGCTGCTGCTGATTGTCCTTATGTGTGATTGGTCAGGCCTGAACCTGTTACTGATTGGCCAACGGTTTTTTAAAAGAAAATTTTTAATGGCTTTTATGGTTACCACCTGCTTTGAGCCGCGCAAACAGTGATTTTGTTTTTTTCCGCTATTAGCGATTTTTCATGAATGCCGATTGCGATTGTATTGCGAATTCGCTATTTATTTTGCAGAATCCGTGGATTGTCGCATTTTCCGATTCGCTAATGCTCTCCTACCGGGATTTTGCGATTTTAATTGCGAATTCGCTATTATGTGTTTGCGATTTCGCTATTTTCATGTTGAATGCCGATTACGGATATTGCGCCCGCAATTGCATTTTTGCAGCGATTGCGGGCGCAATTTTGCTTCATGAATCAGGCGGTTAAATCCTTTACGAGAAATGACATGTTTGAGGTGTAACTGTAGCGATCTACTATGACATCGAAATTAAATGTGAATATTAAACCAATGGTTGTATTTTTGTACGTAAACACTACTCATGAATAATCATACTTTTGACACTTATCGAAAACCCACAGACGTCATTAACGCATTACATTATTAGAGTGCGCATCCTTTGGCCCTAAAGAATCATTTACCAGGGTCACAATTGATCAGGATTGAAAGTATTACATCTGATGCAAAGATCAGCGCGAATCTAATCCAAGAACAGGGTGAGAGATTTAAAACTCGTGGCTACCCAGATGACGTTTTAGAGACAGCACAAGGAAGGGTAGAAGAAAGGAATTGCACAGATTTACTTCAAAAATCAGTCATGGCCTCCAGCCAACGCATGGTATTGGTTTTTAAAACAGTCAGCACAAGCCTAACAATAAAAAAGAGCATGTTAAGAGGTGGGAGATAATCGCACAGGAACCAGAATTTGCTGCACTATTTGCGGGCATGCCAATGTTTGCACATTTTTTCATTTAAACAAAACAAGGGTACCCGATAGGGTCACTTCGGACCACGGGTAACTAATTTTTTTATGAGGAACAGTGGTCCTAAGCTTAGAAAACAGTATTCGAATAAATTCAATTATAGACCACAATGAGTGCTATAAGTCAATTCCAGTGTCCAGCCAGACATGGAATATTTATTTCATAAATGTAGAAAATATTTTTGAGTTAGAACACACAAATAAAGCGGGCACAGTCCTGTACCCAGTATGAGGGAAAGGAAAAATCAAGGGAAAGGTAGAAAACAAATTAGATTTTCAGGCAATAACTTTTTGGAGCAGAACGTGGCTTGCATCTTAATATATAGTACTGCAAGCTCAAAACGTCAGTGGCAGCAATATATTAACACAATGGTACAATTGCGACACTATTGTACTATTGGGTTAATATATTGCTGCCACTGACGTAGTGAGTAGGCCACTCTAGGTGTAAGAAGGATAGGTCCTACCACTTAATCAAAAACTGATCTGTACATAGTATTACAGTCTATTATACATTGTCGTGGTCTTTGGTGTGTACGGCCTACGTACGTTTCGGTGATAATTGGTAATTAGATCACCTTCTTCAGGGCCAAGGTATAAGGCTAACAAATAAGACAAACACATAAATACATGAATTAAAAAAACGGGGAGTTCTTCAATTTCTATTAAAGTTGATCTGGGTGAGCCCAAGTTTTACCACAGAGTGGACTTTAAAAGGGGGCCGATTGCCACAGGTGTATTAACATCTGAGTGAAAAGATAGGCTTATATAATCTTTAAATCCAGAGGTAAGGAGAGGGCCAAGTTGGGCACTTTATTAAGCAGTCGTTCTTTCCATAAAAGATTCTTTTTGTGTTTCTGGTCATAGATTTATTCTTGTTCGACGACCAGTAGTGTAGAGAAATATGATGGAGCCATGAGATCAACAATCCGATGAGTCACCGAGCGGAACGACCGGTCCAGAACTTCGGAAAGGCTGCCAGAGTGGGTCAGAACTCCAGGTCAACTCTGCGAGTTCCCAACGGCAGCTCTTGACAGCACCAGAGGTCGCTCCTTAGCCCAAGCACTAACTAAACGAAACAGGACCTCCTCCTTTCACTCCCACAGATCTATTATTCGTGACATCACGTAATGGGTTGCCAGAAAGTTTGATAAATGCCTCGGTGTCAGCCAATTGTCTTTCTAGTTCCTTACTTTAATCCGATTTCTGCAAGATCACAATGTTCTCACCTTTCTCCCCCTCTTTGATAATATCTGGTACTTGTGATTTTAGTTAATGCTGTCCGATCATCTGGAGTCAGATTATATCTGTGTGGACTTTGCTTATTACATAGTTTGTCCTCCAGTTTGTGTAGGTAATGTGTGACTGCCCGGTAGAAGTCAACTTGGTTTTCAAGTTGTATAGTGGGTACAGAAGTTGATTGAAGTTTTAGCCCATTGTCTATGTTCAGATTAGAACTTATCTTTGTCATCATGCGAGCAGTTTGTACACTTATCTAATGTCATAAGTAAATGTAAATATTGTACATCTTTGATAGATTTGTGGTGGTGGTGTGACAGAAGGTACAGTTAGCAAATGTTCTGCAAAAACATTTTGAAATTTCATGCAGTGTGTACATTTGTATAGATCAATATGTATCTACATAAAGTCAGCATTGGATGTTGGACAAAAACTTAGTCCTCTACTCAGTACATTGGTTTTGTGATTAGATTAGACAGATTAGCTGCTTCTTCAGAAAGTGTAGTGGATCCAACTTTCAGTTCTTCTGATTGTGGGATGTTGACCTGGTTGTCACCCTCTCCCATGTATTTACATTTCTTAGAGTGTCTGCCCCTTCAGGACTTTTTTTGTGTGCTCAATGTGTTGTATTGTCTTGTTCCTTTCCTATGGCATTTCAATTCTACTTAAGAGGACCTCAAACTACTGGATGTACCTGCATTGGCTGGAATGTGTTCCCGAATGTAACTCTGGTCACTTATAATACTGGATTCTATCTGATTCACTAACTGATGTGGAAGTCGCAGGTGTTTTAGTATGGTCAGTAAATTGTTGCAGTCTAGTTTTGATGTTTTTGTAAACCTTATCGTCCCTCCTTAATTTTCTCTAATCTTTGATGCATACTTGATGTGAGTTTAACACATCCTTGATTATAATTCTTTTAAGTGGCTTCTGAAAGGTTAAGGGTCTCAATTCCTTCTTCCAATTTTTCCATTTCTTGCAAGAGTATAGTCCTCTTGTGTTCTGAAAGTATGTCCATAATCCTGTAAGAGAACCAAATTATATTTTCTCATTCCCCCAGTAGGTCTAGGTCCTCAAGGGAAGTGAAGATAATCACTATCATGCCTTGTGGTATCTGTTCGAGATCTAGATTGCTTTAAATTTGCCAGGTCCCACCATCTTGAGAATTCTGGTTTAAGGAGCTCCAGCCTAATATATTTTTGCCTCAAGCCTTCATGGCTGGTATTGGGTGATTTTACCTTTTGTTAGTTATTTAACCCATAAACAATTCCTGTAAGAACTTGTCCCTTTCGTCATCAAAAGAAGCCATCTGTCCGTGTGAAGTGGCCCCAATGTAGTATATAACTACCCACAATCCGAAGAGTGCAAAGTACCACACACAATAGTAATAGGCTAGTAGTGGTAAGGTTTGCACACTTTGTGGTTGGGGAAGACATGTATCCTAAGGCTATATGTAGATGATAATGGTGCTAAAGGATTAAAACACCTTACTACCCAAGGTGCAGCTAACAAGTGGGGTTGAAGGACCTCGCCGATACAACCTATTTATATAATCAAAACCAAACACACATGTATCACAACAATACACATTCCCAACAGGAAGGTTGGTATTTATTTGAAGATGTCGTTTATTAATGCAAAGAAATATTCTTGTTTTCTTCTATGCATTCCACTTTGACATTTTCTTGCTAAACAGCTGACACGTGTTTTGTCACTTTGACTTTTTCAAGGCTGTAAGATAATAACTAGGCAAAGTTAAAAAAAAATGTTTTTGAAGGATATAGCTTATATCCTGAATGATTAAAGTGAAGCTTGTGATAAGCTCAAAGGAATACAAATTTGAAATGGTGTTATTAGTAAAGGGACAAGTAGAAATTGTATAGACTTTAAATTAAACCAATTTAAGTGCAGTATTCCAAATTAGTTCAAAGTATCCTGTTGATAAGATTAGAACACCCGTGAAAAAGTATAAGGAAATAAAGAACCCAAAAGAAAGCTAGTAATATCATCTGGCAATCAAGTGTATGCCCAGAACAATATTAAAGTGGCTATAAGTACTGAGCTCTTTGGAAGACCAACCTATGTAATCTTCTTAACTGGAGGTTCTACAGGGGGTGTTTTGTTTGCATCAATGGAGTGTTCGTCGGCTACTAAATGAGTGATAGATGGCAATGAAGTTGTTTTGTGCATTGGCTATCCGCTACCACGATGTCATCTTGCGGTTTGGGGTGGGGGTTAGGCAGGCCATGATCACTTCTTAAGGTCTCCAGGGAAAGTCTCCTTTCAGTCAATTCAATTTCCCTTGTGAGGACACTCGCTGCCCTCACCATAAATGAGTCTCTGGTTGTAATTGTGTCTCCACCTGGGGTACCGGTTTCCAACTTTTCTTTGCCCATTGTGAACCATTGAAAACCAAATAGGAGCTAGTATCTTAACTTCACATTTAAAAGGAGGTGGCCCAGCCTGGCCACCTGCTGACTGGCCCGATCTGCGCCCTAGTGTATCCTGTGCCAAGGGAGCAGGTGGGCACTTATAGCATGTTTTTTGTAGATCTCCTGCCATCTCTCCCTGTGGTTATCTGGGGGACGAAGTAATACCCTAGAAGGGAGGTGTGGGCAAGATCAAAGCCCCTGCAGCTTGCAACAATGCGTCAATGGGTGTGGGTGGGTGTGTGTCTGTGCGCGCTATATGATGGCTCTGTGACTCTATACGCCAAAGCCAGGTCCTAATTGGCTGTGCACAACTTCACAGAAAAGTGTAGCCGCCGTTTTATATATAGGGGAATGGGTCCCCGTGCTGGAAAATGGCATGGAAAAAGAATGAAGGAGTTAAGGTCAGAGCTTTTCTGACCATGTAAGTTTAGTAAATGTTGCAAAAGCATGCACAATGGGCAGCAAAATACCAGAAAACATGGTTCCTACACCCGCAATATCACTGGGTTGATGCATGGCTCAGCGTGTACCCCCCCTGTAAATTCACGACTTTTCCGCAAAACTTTGCACAAATCACAAAATACATATACACACTCACTGTGACAGACGCCCACTGCAACACCCAAACAGGTACTCTTACACCCAGTCACAGACAAAAACATAAAATTGACATTTGCACACCATTGGTACTCTTTATCAAAAACTCCATCTTAGAGTGGTCCGATATATGCTGAGATTCGCATATAGAATCATTAAACTCGAGAAAACCAACTAGCAAGTCAATTTATAATCAAGCCCAACTAGGCCCAATCTAGAAAATGCCCTTCAGGCACCATAGTTTGCACATGTCTCAAACTCTATAAAGATTAATTCCAGTCCAACCACTACTTGATATAAATATTCCTTGTTCACAAACCGTGTTGGTCTCCAGTACAGCTTCTCGAGCATAACCCGTACAGTTAGTGGTGGTGCTGAGATAGTCTACCTGGTCTGTTTAAAATGCAAAAAAAGGTGTGGTCTGCATCACCACAAACTTTGCAGCATGTTCAGTGTGCTACTTTGTTTACAAACTGTAATGGCTTCAGTGGATCCCAGTGGGCAAATGCATGCACAAAGTTGAAAATAACAATGTTTGTTTGATTTGTATGTCCATGTGTTACATAATGCACGTCCGTACATTTTCCACATTGCTGGAAAATACTAAATTTTATGTACACAAACTTGTGGCCAAAACAGATTTTTTTTGTGTTTTGTGGAAGTGACACCAAACCCATCATTGATGACCCCAGAAGAAAATGGTAGGGAGTTCCGACCAATAAGGGCTTCTCTACTTCTCTAGCAACAATTATCTTCATTGTGTTGGGAGTCCCTTACCTCTGTGATAAAAAGAATGAAAATACATTAACAATCCAAAATCATAATGCAAACAGTACAGCAAGATAATCAGCCATATTAATCACCCAAATTAATATGAATTTCTTCTGTATTCCAACCCAGGGGACCCTCTGTTTTGAAATCAATGTATTTGAATTACTTTCTCTTCAGTTGAAGTTCCTTTTTCTCTCCTAATGTCATGTGGGATTTGTTCAATAGCATAATATTTGAATTTATTCTGGTCACTGAAATTAGCCTCACTGAGATGCCTAGCAATGGGGTAGTGTTGCATTTGTTTACAGCCCGTGTGTTCCAAACCTTTGTTTTAATCTGATGTTTTGTGCTCACTACATATATTTTATTACCGGAGCAAGTTACCATTGAGAACCTATTGGAAGCTGCAGAAATATCTCCTTATGTCTTTTGCTGTAAGGTGCTGTATGCATCAAGGTATTCCTGCTGTTCTTGTATGCTTTACATTTCCTACAAGGATGGAAGCCTTTAAAATCTGTCAATCTGAAGCAAGATGTATTTTAGGGATCTGCTTTTTCGGTATGTGATACTGGACCTGTTCACAGGTATATGACCTAGTACCTAGTCACATTTAAGGTTAATCCAATAGCCATGTACGATGTTACTAACCTACCTACGCTATCAATTGAAGGTGGGGAACAATCGCCTTTAATTTTCATCTTCTAAGATTAGAGTTGAAAACTAACTTCACTGATTTAAGTCTCAACACTCACTGCTTTAAGACCCACTAGATAGAATGCAACTCTCTGAACCTCTTAATCATTTGACTCTGCTCTGCCTGAGAAGCCCCTTCAGTGCTACAGTTGCGTTTAACCCTCAGCAGTTCACCATATTTGATAGTCCATTTGATAACTTCTGGATGGCTGCGGAGAGCATGTAACACTCTGTGGGTTATCGCAATAAACTTGTCTTAAGCTTCTTGTTCCTTTAACTATATAAAGGAGTACAGTATGTTCATTGCTTATCACAGAGGTAAGGTTTAGGTTGAGTATTGTGATCTCAGGCTCTTAGGCAAATCCCTTTCCTGACTCCTGTAACCCTTGCCGGATGATGAATAGATAACCAATAAACCTCAACCAGATTACTAGATCTTCCATCATTGTTCTAATGGATGCTGTGGGGCTCTTGCTCCTCCCACCACATGAACAGGTTTGTGTGTCTGGGGCAAAGCAAATGCCCATTACAGTTCTGCATGATTTCCTGGATATGCGTTTGTTGAACTTAAACATGTTATTCAGACAGTAACTTAACTCTAAATTTATCTTGTGTGAGAACAGAGGGAATGGCTTAGCCATGAGAAAATATAGACCAGCTCATAAACCTTGCTTACATTTGATGCTTATGTAGAGGGATCCTAGATCTAGGGTCATTAGGAGATAACCACTCTGCCAGAGAATCCCTTCAATTCTGGTTAGAAAGTTCTGAGTGTGCCTAATGTATGAAGGGGCTGTCCTGAAAAATTATTTCAAAGTAGTTCACTTATCTAGTTGCGTTCTCCAAAGCACTTCCTATGGAATACACAATCAGTCACCCTGGTTGGTTATTCATATCCTTGTGTGTTTTGGGAAGTATGTACCATACAGGGACTTTGTGGTGACTACATTCTAGGCCACCCTTGTCTGCCGATGGTTGACTAATGTTTTTTATTTTTTTTGTTTTTTGTTTTTTGAGTCAACAGATTTATTTTATATCACTATGCCAAGGCTGTAAAAATTGTCAACATCACGGATTTGGGGAGGTGAAGGAGGTGAAGAAACGCTGTTTCTTTTTCGGTTCCATCAATTTCTTGGCTGACAACCGGCTGGGTAAGGGTGCTCCCAGGCATCGCTCCCCCTGGTTCTGCAGGCAGATGACAACGTTTGCAAGTTGTTCTCTGGAGAGGTCAAGGGTGGAAAGAGCTGGCCTACGCTCTCCGCAGACCTGCCACACTGCTCTAAGTTGTACTCCACCACTACAGGATGTAGATTCTCTACATTGACTAATGGTGTCGTTCATCCAATTGGTCGCACACTGCTCATCCTACTAGCGTGTTACCCCAAAGCATTGTGGTCCATGAAGTAAGCATCAGCGGGTGCGCCTCTGCCAGAGTCTTTAGCAAAAATCACAGTCGCGTTGGCCATCCCTGGACACGTGTTTCGAGGTGGTTACCTCGCATCAGCAGGGATTAGGCATGTGTGTAGGGTCACTGCGTAGGCTGCCAAAAATGTTCTCAGGTCCGGTACCACTCATGGCACGCAGGTGCGTAAAACCATGAGCTCGTCTGCCTCAAGGGAGAGGTCAGGGTGGAAAGAGCTGCCCTACGCTCTCCGCAGACCTGCCACACTGCTCTACGTTGTACTCCACCGCTGCAGGATGTAGGTTCTCTACATTGACTAATGGTATTGTTAGCAAGTTTCTACAGCCTTTGACCTGCACCTAGATATTCCAATCTATCCTAAACTGTTTTCCTAAGTTTCTTCAACTCACTAATGGTGCTGTCTTGGAATAAGTCAATGGCATTGTAGGTAATCTGGGGCAACAAAAGCAACATGTTTGGTTTGAAATTCCCAGATATGCATTTGTCATAAACAATCTCTAGATTAGCTACAAAATCTGATTTCCACTTCACGCCCTACTCACACTGGGCCTGATTCACAAAGGTAAACAGACGAAAGTTTAGCTTAAGACTTGGTATTCACAAAGGTCATTTCAGGTCCTAAACTTAGACTTTTGTCTAAGTTAAGCTTACGTTTTGGTCTTAAGACCCGAACTTTTGGTCTCAGTGAAACTGAAGACCAAAACTTAAGTTTAATAGAGACACAAGTCTAGCTTTGCAACTTTTTGTATTTACAAAGGGCATTTAAGACTCAGTTAGACCATCTTGGTTTGCCTTTGTGAATCAGGCCCTCACTCTTTTCTAACTCTTGGAGAGTGATTAACATGTGTAAACCTCCTATGTTAAGGTTGGATCTGCTGCTACAGTTAGGCCTATTTAAAGTCCCTGTCTGGGTTTCTTCTCCTAGGGAATATAGTTTTTTCACTTTTGATTTTCAGTCCAAATGAAACTGGTCCATACAGGACAGTACATAACTGAAAATACTGGTCAGAGAAAAGGATATTCCATAAACCAATAGTGCCAAACCCCTTCCAAGTTGGTGAGACGCTAGAGCTCCCGGACCACCCCTTGCTCCCCACTTCCCTCATGCTCACAGATGACGCAATTTGGTAATGGGTCAGAAAGGCCGCAGCTTTAGTAACATCATGTTAACCAAATAAGTAGTTTATTTCCAACCTGTCCCATTCATGCCCATTTTGTGGCTGATCGTGTCAGTCTGGACATTAAACCTTGACAGCACCACAATTTGTGACCGCATTCAGAGTGAATGCTCCTTCTTAGCAGGTCTAGCACTTGTTGCGGCCTCTAGGCTACACCTTGCTGTCAAATGTTGTGTGGCTCTCCTGCCAGACCCGGGCAGCAAGTGCTGTGTCCACTCTCTGTTGACCCGAAGCCTGCCCTCTGAAAGACATCCAAAGGGCACAGTTTTGAGTGACTCACTTTTGGCTATTGCACTCTGTCTGCTGACCCTCTGTGCTGTCCCCGCCATGCTGCCCATGGTTTCTTGACTGCAGGCAGCTCCCTCAACTTGCATCCTCCTTCCTTTAATCTGAAAGTAGGCTTCAGGCTGTTCCTCATAAGTGGGGGGAACCAATCTGCTTCGTAGTACCCTTGTGCAATAAAGTAGAGAAGGCCATGCCTCACAACCACCCATTTGCCCTGCACACTCTGGACATGGTGCTGTTTAATTTTTTCCAAGACTGTTCTAGGGCAGAATTGTTCAGTGCCCCTTTCCAGAAGATCCGCAGTATCATTTCAGACGTATCCACTCCACTGGTCTTATTAGCAAAAATAACCATGGAATTATGCCCAGATCTCTGTACTGGGGTGCATGTTTGACATTGTTCTGCATTCTGTCCATCAATTGTTTTTGCATGGTCCTCACCCACGACCTACTCTTGCTGCCGGAGACGGCCCACTGTATAAACACTTCCACCTCCCTACTGGACACCTGAGCGATCTCCTGGGTGCCTGTTACCTTAAAGTTCTCTCAGCACTTACAGTATATGGTCTCTGTGTTTGGGACTAATGAGCATTCCACCAGCCTGCTCAGGTCTGATCTACCAGGTTCCACAGTTCTTGCAGTATTGCTGTCTCGTGGTGGTCTACATGCATTGCCGCATCCCTGAATTCCTGCCACTGAAAATGATGCACCACGTCAGCCGTTCTATTCCTCACCCCCCGTATATGCTGTGCCCTAATCGTAATATTGGCCCTCATTTGACTGTATCAGAAGACTGAGCAAGCTCACTACTATTGGGCAATGTGCCGTCCCCAGATTCAATTTCTACACTACCGCATGATTGTCCACCCACGGTGACTTGCCTGTTGATGAAGCGTTTTTCCGATATGGTGGGGAAGAGTTCTAATACTGCCAGTTTTCTGGTGATCCCTTTTTTGTGAAACAACAATTAGTGGCAATGGGTCAGGGATAACTCAAGCTATCTAAAAAAAACGTACATTTATATTAGGATACAATCCAAGAATCCCAGGTATTCATGGTGAAAAATTGTGTTCCCATCAGATACCCGTCCTGTACCGCCCTACATCATTTGGGATCCTTCACCCGAAGGAAGTGGAAACATGTCCACTATGGATTAGGTAGATTGTAGCCTAATCTTGTGGGAGGATACAGAGATGTGATGAAGGAAGAGTAGTATCGGGGTAAACTGACTAGCAGTGCAAAGAAATGTGCTAAGTGAAAAAAAATAAGTGAATAAGTTAATATTGGGTTGCAGGAATGGAAGAAAAACTTTAATAGGATCCTACCCACACCCAAAGTTAAAAAACAGTGCAAAGTAGTGTAACAAATAACTACTTAGATGTAACAGAGGTCGACATGTTTCGGCAGTATAGTAGGGTCAAGGGATCCCTTTCTGCTTCTTCAGGACCTTTACAAAAAATGCTACTGCTGGTGTACACAAAAAACATACAGTTAATGACGATAGCTTGTGAGGAAAAACTAATATCTCGTGAGAAATTTATAATGCCATATAGTACTGGTCGATAGTTGCTAAATAATCAACTTAATCATTCAAATCAATACGATGATGTGAAAAAGGATAACACTGTACCCACTCACCACGGTATGGGGAATAAACTCTCCACCTCACCCGGCTACAGCTCAGGTAGAAATGAAGCACCGCTCTATTGAAAAGAGAAGAAGAAACACTATAGAACGAGGAAGAGCTAAGGAGCTTTTAGCTAGACACGCCCTGTCTCAGCAGGATCATTCATTTCTATAAGATATGCCATGATATTCTGCAACAATCATCAGCGCCAACCCTGCGCTGTTTACAAAATAAGGAAGGTTGCATTTGTCGGCTATTTTAAAAAATACCAACACAAAAATGCTGTTAGCATTACATACACCTTCGTTATGCTGATATTCTGAAACACATGCGTTTCGAGAGTTGGCCGTGAGAAAAGATAAATATGAAACCCAGATTGTTTGTAGACCAACCGGAGCATTGCCTGGTTCAAAGGAGGCCCTGGACATCGCATCCGCACAGACGGAATGCTGCCACCATGTTAATGCAAGTCAGTTAAAACTGCAGTGCCTGCCCAATGAGCGCTATGAGCACACCTGACTAGAGACGTGGAGTTTATCCCGTCTCCTCTAAATGTGCTTACCTGTCCGTCGGTACTCCTGACATCCGTCTAGGCTGTCATGTGGGAGGTACCAAGACGGACAGGAAGCATACTTTTAAACTCTATTGGCGAACTGCGGTATAGATCATGTGACCGCAAGTTCTTCGCGCTGAAATAACGCTAGGCTGCTGGGAGCTGTAGTCTGTCTCTATACTCTAGATCTCACAACAGAAATGGAAGAACACTTCGATATTTCTGTCCATGAGTCTATCTTGTTTCAACAGTATTATTTGTGGAGGAAGACTAGCACAAATACTTAGTCTGATAATGTAAAGAAAGTACATTAGTCTTTAAGGCTCAACAGCTAGCTGCAGTCCGATCGTGTAGTTGTACATATTTCGCGCTGCAATGCTGCTGGGAGAGGTAGTTTCTCTGTGTGTTCAATACCGCCATGTCTAAAGTAAACACTGGAGAATTTTTTTACCAACCTTAGATCTTAGTCTGTGGAGACGGGATTATTCGCAATAGCTAGCATGCTCTCTGGTTAAGAATTTTTTTAAAAATACAAGTTTTTTAAAAGAATCCAGTAATACAAAGCATTGAGAGTATGGAATCCACAGTGCCCTGCATTTAACACCAAGCTATGATGCAATCACCAGGAGCTTCGCACTGCGATCGTGTGGGACTACACAACGTGGTAGTTTTATGTGTATGTTATTGACGCCACAGTGACTGAAATAGGAAGCCCTTAGGAGGGATGTTCTGCCCGCTGAGTATCTATTGTAATGACTCATACATTTTTAGGGACTAGAAAAAGCATACTCAGTACAATTGTATGGCCCAAACTGGACTACAAAATCCAACAGTCACTTGCAGCTTTTCAGGCGTAATCTTAAATGCTGGGTCACGATAATTACTGTTGTGCACAGACTGGGGACACCCATTCAATGAGCGAATTATAACGACATCCACGGGATGTCTTCATTCAAACCCGTTTTGTCGGTTTGTAATTTATACACCCACTTTTGTTCTCTTCTGTGTAGAAAGGTGCTGATGTCAGATGTGTTTGGGTATCACTGGTTGCTCTAACACTGTCCAGTGTAGATCAGTTGGAGAATGGTGGGCTGCTAGGAAATGATTCGTCAATCATGAGCCTGCTTGCTACAACGTATCGAGCTCTTACGCTCCGATATTCTTATCTTTATTTTCTTAGTGGTCATACCCACATACCTTTTCTCACATGGGCAGTTGATCAGGTAAATTAGGTTCGAACTATTACAGTTCGTAAACCTACGTTGTTCCCATGGTCGTTCTGTTCAGATATTGATCATAGTAGATTTAGAGGTTTGGGGGCATGCTGCACACTGTCCACACGGATGGTGACCGGTGAATGTGGGCATCTCCCAAAGGGTGCCTATGGCTCTTGGAATATCCATTTTAGGTCTTGTGTGGACCAATTTGTCCTTTAAATTTTGTCCCCTTTTAAACGCAAAAAGGGGTACAGGTAGTGTGTCCTTTCCAGTATTTAAGATACCCCAGTGTTTTTTGATTTTGGAAATTTGATTAGACAACGTGCCAAACGTTGTGACACATGTCATGCGTTCAGCTTTCTCTTTGGGAGGCAATATTTCCAGTAGGCTAGCTCTGTTATTATTCGCCGCTCGTTTTTTAGACTGATGTACCAGTTTTTTAGGATAGTCTTTATCTAGTAAATCTCGTGCCAGGCTCTTTGCATGTGTTTCAAATGAAAGTCTAGTAGTGCAGTTTCTTTGAATACGCAAAAATTGCCCGTAAGGCAAATTATCCCGTAGGGATTTGGGATGGCAGCTATAATTGAGCAATGAATTACGGGCCATTGGTTTCCGGTAGAGCTCCGAAACAAGGCCGTTTGGTGTGCCATGAATCAATAAGTCCAAAAAGGCCAATTGACAGGTGTCATATTCCATGGTGAATTTTAGGAAGCGATTCCTCTGGTTTAGCCTCTCATGGAACTCCTTTAGTTGGATCTCACCTCCACGCCACACGACGAAAATATCGTCAATGTAGCGTTTCCAGGCTCGCAGACACCTGAGATAGGGGTTGGTGTCTGCGAGCACGTGCTCCTGTTCGAATTGGTGCAAGTACAGATTAGCGAGACTAGGGGCAAAAACGCTGCCCATACTAGTCCCGCTAATCTGCAAATACAGGGAGTCCTCAAAGGCAAATAAGTTTTCTGTCATAGTCAGTGTCGCCAGTGTCATGATGAGCCTGACTGGGGTTATAGAGTTCAGATCTCTTGCAAGTAGTAACTCCTCTATCACTTGTAATGTCTCAGTTTGTGGTATTGATGTGTACAAACTTTCGACATCGAATGACACCAGAATGTCAGTCGTAGTGTCATATTCGATGTCGGGTAGAAGTCTTAGGACGTCTTTAGTGTCCTTCAGAAATGTCGGCATTTCCTGTACCATCGGTTGTAGAAAAACATCGACAAAAGTCGACAGAGGTTCCAGAAGTGAACCTATCCCAGATATTATGGGACAGCCCGGTGGTGGGCGTTGGGCCGTGTGTATTTTCGGTAGTTGGTAAAAATAGGGAGTGACATGATTGGATGTACGGAGGTATTGTCCCTCTTTAGGAGTGAGCCATCCTTCTGCAGGGGCTTCTTCGACAATATGTCCTATGATGTTTGTTAGTCTTTCAGTAGGATCTTCTTTGAGTTTGTTATAGGACCTTGTATCATTGAGTTGCCGTAAGCACTCATTGCGGTAGGTTTCTACATCAAGGATGACTATTGCTCCCCCTTTATCCGCAGGTTTTACTACAATAAGGGGATTCTCTGTCAGTTCCTTAATGGCATCCTATTCATTTCTGGATAGGTTAGAGGTCTTTTGCCTGGTTGCAAAGAGTTCTCGTATGTCATGATTTACAGCCTCCTCGAAGGTGAGGACCTTCGGGGGCAAACCCAACGTGGTGGGATTGAAAGTAGGTTTCTTCAACCCTGTGTTCACATTGGGACTGGTTTGTGCCATCTCAGTTGTCTTGTTTGCGAACAAATAGTGGAGTCTGATCTTTCTATAAAGTTTACTTATTTCGATTTGCGCCTGAAAAGGATCAGTGCGGTTTGTAGAAACAAAATCAAGGCCTTTGTTCAGTACCTGTTCTTGAGTCTCTGTCAGTTGTTGCGAGCTCAGATTGATAACTAAACTGGTCCTGCCGTGGATGCTGTTTGATCTTGTGGGATCTTCTTCCCACTCCTCAGATCCATAGTCTGGGGTGGTACGTTCCAGCGAACCTGTCCTTGCCTGGGAGTTCTTTGGCGGCCCCGGCTTCGCCTGCCCCCTCCTAAAAAAGACTGTTGGTTATAGTCTCCATAGAATTGTGGCGGACCATAGGGATTCATCATTGGTGGAAAAGGGGGTGGTCCCCACGGTGAGGGCTGCCACCAAGGTGGAATTTGTGGTTGGGAAAAGGCCTGATTTTCAATAGAGCGGTGCTTCATTTCTACCTGAGCTGTAGCCGGGTGAGGTGGAGAGTTTATTCCCCATATCGTGGGTGAGTGGGTACAGTGTTATCCTTTTCACATCATCGTATTGATTTGAATGATTAAGTTGATTATTTAGCAACTATCGACCAGTACTATATGGCATTATAAATTTCTCACGAGATATTCGTTTTTCCTCACAAGCTATCATCATTACCTGTATGTTTTTTGTGTGTTTGTTTGTCTTACACGATACCCTGACCATCTGGATTACCTCCATGGGCGATTTTCAGGTGATATGATTTTATACTATAAATCACTACGTCTTGCACACCAGCAGTAGCATTTTTTGTAAAGGTCCTGAAGAAGCAGAAAGGGATCCCTTGACCCTACTATACTGCAGAAACATGTCGACCTCTGTTACATCTAAGTAGTTATTTGTTACACTACTTTGCACTGTTTTTTAACTTTGGGTGTGGGTAGGATCCTATTAAAGTTTTTCTTCCATTCCTGCAACCCAATATTAACTTATTCACTTATTTTTTGCACTTAGCACATTTCTTTGTACTGCTAGTCAGTTTACCCCCTGATACTACTCTTCCTTCATCACATCTCTGTATCCTCCCACAAGATTAGGCTACAATCTACCTAATCCATAGTGGATATGTTTCCACTTCCTTCAGGTGAAGGATCCCAAATGATGTAGGGCGGTACAGGACGGGTATCTGATGGGAACACAATTTTTCACCATGAATACCTGGGATTCTTGGATTGTATCCTAATATAAATGTACGTTTTTTTTAGATAGCTTGAGTTATCCCTGACCCATTGCCACTAATTGTTGTTTCACTATATCTAGGGATCGTAGCAATGCCAGATCAATAAATATTTCCCTTACACACCCCCTTTTATTGTTTAACGAGATCCCTTTTTTGTGCCAGCCATCCGGCCAGTGGGCTGCAGCCCATGAGGAGCAAAGGATGGAACCAAAACTCACCCCCGGCCACATCAGTGAAGAGTTCCAATTGGTCAGCTGTCACCAAAGGCTCCCTTCATAACAGGGGCCCATTGAAATCTGCCATTGTTACAAGAAATTCGCACATTGGGTCATTCTGACCTTGTGATGCTTCTTTGTCAATCCTCTTGTCCGCGAAGTGGTTCCCTGCCGGCATTACCCGTGTTGAAATTCAGCTTTCCCACCAATTTCTACGGTTCAGATGCCTCACTGGCTATCTTTAATCCGGATCTCAATTCAGTTGCATATCTGGCAGCCCGATCATGCTCATACTGATGGCCGCCTCCTGCCACTCCAATGGGGAGCGTGCTCTGCCTCATGCCGTACCCCTGCCTTTCTTTGACCGCAGCCACCTCTCCGCTGTGAGGTCAGTGGTGCTTTCACGGGTTGTGCGCTCCCCTCCTGCCCATCTTGAAGCAAAGCTGTGCGATTGTCTGTGCGGCTAGGTCCAGGCGGAGTGTCTGAATCACTTTGAGCCTCCAGAGGACTCAGGAAAGGTAATGGGCTGATTTCTACTGAACCTACCCCAGGTATTCTGTCTGTTTTGTCCCCCGATGTTATAATAGTCCTCTTTTAGGTAGGGATAGGCCCTTTCCTTACTGAAGGACTTGATATCTTTGCTCACTTTATCTGCCTTCTTTTTTTTATTCCAAATGTAATAGTCTTCCATTGTTTTTATTCAGCTTATCTAAGAGTGATTTAGCTTCTGCTGTACCATCTAAGCCCAGGAGTTCTTTTTCAAGCTCCTATTTCTTTCAGTTCCTGTTTTGCATGGTCTAGGGCGGTCTCAATGCCTAGCAACATTCAGTGGCGCGAGCAGATTGTTGATATGTTACTGATAGGTTACTGAATCCCCCTTTAAATTTCAGATCCTCTCGAAAGATACCAGGCATGTTGCGTACTTGCAGTCCTTGCGGGATGATACCTGCCCTTTGGTAATCACTTAGCATGTGTGCTGTTGAAGAGAGAGAGGCTGTTTGCAAATGTGAGCGCCTGCCTTGCATGGGTTGGAAGGGTAGTGAATCCTACAGATGTTTTTCATTTTAAGATTCTGTTGTGAATGGTTAATCGCACACACAATTTGGTCGTTGGGTTCTCGAGTCATCCCTTGTAACACATCCCAGTTGTGATATTCTGCCAGTTTGAAAGAAGTTTTAACTAAATGGTGGGGATACCCTCGATCCAAAAGTTTCTTCAATTCTCTGTGCCAGTTGAAATATTTTATATTCGTGCAATTTCTGCAAATTTGAGTACATGAGATTTTGATCAGCACACAAGAGAAGTATATGTACAATGTACAATCAGAACAGATTATTCTGGTTTGTTTAAATTGCTTTATTAATTTCTCTTTTTAAATTTAATTTCTTCCAAAGCACCAAAGTAGCCAAAGCGTTTTGTCCCCCTTTGAGGACTTCTTCAGGGCTACAAAACATAGACAATGGAATCCATTATTAAAAATCAATTATATACAAAGATACTTAAGTCATTATACAAAACAATAAGACATTATTTACATTCATTTACATTTTAGAGATCTTCAGTAAACGTTAATCCTATTTAATATGAAGCCCCTGAATAATCATCAAAAAACCAATATTTTAAACACAAAAACAGATTATATACAATTCATGGCATTATGGGAAACCTCTAATTCAAAAAAAGGGGAAAGGGGTAATGTCCTATTTAAAATCTACACATAGTGAGTTACAAGTAAACTCCTTAATTTCTAATAATTCATAATATGCATATATTGAACTAAACATTTACTCTACAAGTGATCAACTCACGTTTAATAGTTCAGTGTACTACATGTTCATACAAAAACTTTGCAAAAGTATAAATTCCCGATATTCTTGAGGCAACTAAACTCATCAGCATAACACCATTAAACATGATCAGTGCAAACCAGTTCCATGTAAGACAGTTCTTTTCGTGGTAATCCAAGGAAAAAAGGGCATATTACCAAGGGCACTATCGCTGCGTTAGCGGGATTTTTTCCTGCTAAAGCGGCGAAAAACTATCGCCTTATTAGCAAGCTGTCGCTAACTACTGTTAGCGACAGTTTTCATGCAATAGCAATGAAAAAAGATCACCATGCACTGAAGCGATAAATATCGCTAATGATATGCAAGGTAGGTGTATCCTCGCTAAATTTCATGAAAAAAGTCGCTAGCACACTATCGCACTATTAGCAACTATCGCCTGGACTTGCTTAGCAACATAAAAATTTGCGCTAAGGCCCCTTAGCTGGAGATAAATATGAACTGCTAAAACCAGATATAAAAATGCAAAACTGGAGATAAAAATACCATATAAAGGGAGGCCCCGCCCCGCCACAAAGCTGAGGACCTGCAGACGCCATGGAGGCAGTAATCCTACAGCTTGGAGTCCCACAAAGGCCACAACCCCCACTGCCACCACCGCCTCCTGGACCACCACCAAGGCAGTGCCAAAGATGACGGTGGCCAATGTGCACTCAACTTGTCCTTGGAGATCTACAACCACAGGATGTCATAGCCCACTACAGGCTCAAATTGACATCTATTGACTATATACTGAACCGCATAGGCCAGAGGCTGACACCACCTACCGAGCGGATAACCAATATCCCCCCCCGCAAACAAAGCTACTGGCTGTGCTGCATTTCCTGGCCTCAGGAACATTTCAACCAACAACATCCAGAGTCAGTGGAGTGTCACAGGCCGCCTTTTCAAGATTCCTCCCAATTGTGTTGGATGGCATAATCAGCCTGATACCCCAGGAACTCCACATCCCCAACACTGTGCGGGAACAGCGCCTGGTCAAGCATGGTTTCTACGCCATAGCTGGATTCCCACAAGTACTGGGTGCGATAGACTGCACACATATCCCATTAGTGCCACCTGCGGACAGTGCACACATATAGAAACCGAAAGCACACTCACTCAATCAATGTGCATGCAATAGTGGACCACGGTGGACTGTTCACAAATGACATTGCTAAGTTCCCAGGGAGTGTGCATGATTCGTACATCTACCAGCAGTCAGTCATAAACCAGAGCTTCCAGGATGGGACATATGGGAATGCAGTCTTAGTTGGCAAGTAGCAATCCAACATACCACTTGCATCAGCATCACACCCATGCAAAACAGAAATGTTCCAATCTCAAAGTCACAATATCACATACAAGATGTCAAACAACATCACCCCACACCAGACACATTAACACCATGAACTGTGGCACTGCAGCTAGATACATAGACCAAAATCACAGTGTTGTACACCCCTGCCCCCCAGCTAAAGTTGCAAGATGTGTGAACCATCACTCACAAACAAACTTGCAACACAACTTCCACTGTGCATGTCTTGTGCTGGACAGGCATGATGAATACCACAGGAGAGACTGACATGTTGCCATATAGTGTGCAAGTGTAGTACTGCTCCATGTAACTTACCGTCAGTGACCCAGTAGCACACTACAATGTGTGCTAAATTGCAAAGGCTGCATGGAGGACGTTGAGGCATGCGAGGCAGATGCAGACCACCTGGTACACCTCTATGTATATGGAGACTGACCATCAAATATGGAGCCGGGTCAGGACTGTTTCTTTATTTCATTATTCTTTTCATTGTTCACAACATAACACAGTAATACTGCAATCTACGGCAGTACATTCATAAAATACAAGAGATGCCAGCCGATAATACAGCACGGGCATGCCCAAAAATAAACCGTTCATACCTTATATTATTTCTTGCATTCTAACATAGGTGTCGCATCAATCAAGGTTTCCAATTCACAATGGAAAGTACTCACTTGTGGAAGAATGTTTGTTGTCACTTTCAGGTGATGGAGGAGAAAGGAAACTCACTAGTGGACCCCACATGTCCTTGGGTCTATACTTTATTGGCAGTTCTTCGGCGTAAGTTGGCAGGGTTTCTTTACTGTAAGCAGAGTCTTTCAGCCAGCACTCTATACCTGGCTTGCCCCTACTATCCCATGTAAATAAGATGCGGCGTTCTGCCAGTCTGAGGGCAATTCTGACAAAGCTGCCCACCGTCCCCTTAATGTGCAGAGTATGATGAGGTAGATAAACCAGAGGCGTACACGGCAACTGCAAACCAGTCATGGTGTGCAAATATCTCAATGCTTCCTCCGAGTATTGATGAACAGGATTACAGCCCCAGGACAAAATTATAAAGTCTGCCCCGGATTGTTTACAGCGCTTGCAGCTATTATTTCCCCTGAGACCTATTCTATGGAGCTTAACGGGGCTGCAAAACATTACAGTTCATAGTGGTTGCCCTAGGTGGAGCATGCAACATAGCAAAGAGGTGCAAAAAGAATGTGTATGGTGGTTTAGAAAGAAAAATAATTCAAATAGATTAGCAACACAGTAACGGATCCTCATTAACCCATCCTGCGAAACCTGACCACCAAAAATTATTTAGAGGAGATTTCTCATACATTTTCAAGATGAATATATCATAAATTTTTGCACATCAATACAAAAAATGATATTTTCAATTTTTATTTTATTATGTTTTGGCTCTCAACGAGGGCCACATAAAATACACAATAGACATTACATACAAAAAAAGAAATTCAATACAATAATCACAAAACTAACTGCATTGATTGACAATAGACAAAAATCATCAGCACCAGACACCTCCATCTCTCCTTAATAAATAGCTAAAAAACCTTTAAAAAATTAAAAATGTGGAAGCAAAACATTTCATTTGGGGGGCAATACAAAGCTTGCAGGAAGATATTTACATTGGAAATGCCTAGTTGGAGACATATTGGCTTTAACCATTTCAACCACAATAAGCGGAGTGCAGGGCATATCAGCAGCACATGAATTCGATCCTGAACACTCATACTACAGAGATTACACATCGGAGAGGATCCATACCATTTGGATAAGAGTAAGTTTAGGGGCAATAGATCATATCTTAAAAGAAACCATAATCTTCGGACACAATGTGGAATATTCCATGTGGTATAGGGTTGGGCAAACTTCATTGAATAAGAATTAAGAAGAAGATGACAACCCCCCTTTTCTTGTAATCTATTCTTATCTATTTTAAAACAGAGTTCCCACGATGCCTGTTTCAGCAAAGTTTTTAGCTGAGCCGGCGAATGTAGGAATAAAACACTTTCATCTAACTCTAGAAGTGACACAGCTCTTCTGAAGTTCCTTACTATTCGGGAGAACTCTTTAAAGTTGCCCAACAATTCTCCTTTGAGAAGAGCTCTCAGCGATCTCTGTTCTGCTCTGGCCAAGCATGCCACCCATCTTACCAGAGCACATAGTCCCTGAACCCAGCTGCTCCTGAGGCCAAAGTCGAGCCTACATGCAGCCAGGGAGCACGCGGTGTTGAGGGTAGATAAGGATCTTAGGACCTTTCCTTCAATTGTGTGACAGAAACCCCAGTGCTTTAGCTCTACAAATTCTATTCCATATAGTATCATAGTAGGAATCTTTGCCCTATACACCTCAAGAAGACAGGAAAAGTGTCTTTTACCAGTGGCGAGATAAAGGGAATTCAAACCTTTGCCATGAGCGAGGGCTTTATGTGTACTCTGCTCGATATGAGGCTTCTCACTCAAATTGGCCGCAATTACTTTACCCAAAAAGATATAGGATTTGACAACCTCTACTTTCTGGCCACCTATGGACCAACCAAAGTTTTCGGAACAACACTTCTTTTTCCCTGCAATGCACATAATTTTACTTTTAGATGTGTTAATCTTCATAAAGTGAGAGTCAGCGAATGCATGTAAGGCCTGCAGACGATTGGCCAGGCCCTTAGGTGTTAAATATAGGACGAGGATATCGTCTGCATACATTAGACAAGAGATAGGGGACCCCCCACTACCGGAGCTATGCCCACACAAGCCGACAAAAAATGGTAGCGGGGTCCAGGTTATTTATATACACAGCGTCGATGTTTCGACTCGTCTTAGGGCCATACGGTCATTTTATGCCTGGGCCATGCGAGTCTTCATCAGGACAATAAAAAGGTGGGGCAACCATGGGATTATAGATGTCCCTACAAAAGAGAAAATGAATACGTATTTAAACTGTTGCCTAAACCTAAATGACTAGGAGGATATGCCCATTATTCAATTCGCTTACCCGGAGCGGTGTAAAGTGGTGAAAATCCCACGTAAAAGACAGGCGGTTCTATAGGGAAAATTAACAGTAGGGTCTTGTCAAAGCCAATTTCCGGTACTACTAATAGTCTAATTTAAAATGAAAATGGCCAATTAAATACCTTGTAAACTCCAGATCGAGTCCAAGTTAGATTAATTGATGGTTGATGGATGTAACCATAAAATAATTCATAAAGGGTATATATTAGGGTCAGCATATCCCCAATAGAGCACTCAATGATGTGAATAACAATAGATAACCACTTAGGATATGGTTACCTGTGAATGGGTTCTGCCAAATTTGAAAATATCCTCATCTGTTTTTTTTATGAGCCCATACCAGATTGGTAGTAGGTACTCCAACTTTCCAGCAAGATACTCAAGCAACTACAAAGTAAAACCAAATGGACAAATTCAGTACACGCTAACAATGTAGACCAAGCTCATAATGATAGAGCCTCTACTTCCTACCATGCTTACTGTATGCGTCTGTTTCAAGGAGAACCAGTCACGGAGGCAGCAAGTCACTGTTATCCATGCGAAACTGAATAAACCACCGTTCGAACTAGCGATATCTAAGAGGGACTAAACCCAGTTGATGTCGGGTTTATTTGTCTGGATTATTACGCATTGCAAAACCTTTCACAGGAGATCGTGATCTCATTGATCCATTATGCTCTATTTAAAGATAATTAATAAATGACAGAACTTGATAAAATATATAGCAAAAGCGGTTCTCGAGTGAACAGCATCGGCCATCTTGGCTTGGGATTAGTAAGAGTGAATCAAAACCAGTTGCGGTAATGATAGGGATGCCTAATTCATACCCTAAGGTATATTACAAAACGTATTGCATAAATTAACCGAAAGGATTAGATGTATATCTCAATGGTCCCTTTTCAATGGCGGCCATATTGGATCGGTCTCATCTAATGGAACAAAATCCACCACAAATTAAATCGGAACCAAAAATGTATCGGTGACATCAAAATGATTTTGTATAATCTTAATCTACCAAGTAGCCATCAATCATCATCTATTGGCATTGGAGTTGCAGTAACCCTCTGCTTTTGAAACATCAAGGACCGCCAGATGTACATAAATTTCAATTCCAATGTATCTGATCAGAGGCCCCCCCTCTGTAGCAATCAAACAGTTTGGTCATTGACGATGCTCATCAATAATTAGTGAATCCAACAGAATGGATGAGATCCACCTCTCAGTTAAAAACAAAATATGCAAATATATACATTTCACATACTATTCACAGACAACATAGAGACAAATTTTCAACATATTCAATATTCAAGAACACATTTCAAAATAAACCATTACAGACAAATTTTCAACGGGTACAGGCAGATACTCAAATGCGCCTAATCACAGATTCATTAAAGTGCCACCTGTCTGTTAATTTCTTCCAATTCATTCAAACCCCTGTTAACCGTATCAAGGAGGTGTATCCACTTACATTCTCTTTTGCTCAGAGCGCTATTGAAATCTCCACCCCTTGCATTTGCTTTCACTTTTTCAATAATCCACCATTTGAAACTGTTTGGTTCATGTTCGAAGGTAGTAAAATGCTCCACCAAGGAGCTCCTACAGTTTTGCAACGTATGCGGCTAGTATGCTGGAGAATACGGCATTTAGCTTTTTGAATCGTCTGGCAAACATACATAAACCCACAATGGCACAAGATGGCATAAATCACCCCTGTGGTGTTGCAATTACTGTGTTCTTTCAAAGTGTACATTTGGTTGTTGTATGTGAATGTAGTACATTCCATGGTTAGAGAGCACGATTTACATGAACCACATTTCTTATGGCCGGATACAGGGGGAAGGCCCCATGATGTTGTTTGGGTGACTTTGACCGGTGTAGGTAGCAGAGATTTTTTCGGAATGCATGTTGTGGGGGCTCTAAATCCCCTACTGCTTTCTTTACCAGATGCCAATGACTATTAATCACCTTTTTCATCACATTGTTTTTAGTATTAAAGGTGGTAACACATACTAATCTTTCATCCTGGGGTACCTTTTCTTGTGCAGTTAAAAGGAATTACCGATGATTGTGCCATGCACGTTTACGTGCCTTTTTGAGCAGGCGCATTGGGTATCCTCGTTCACTCAACCTTGCAATGAGTAAAGAGGATTCATCAAAAAAGTCTTTCTTTTTGGTACAGTTCCTCCGCAACCTCAGAAATTGACCAAAAGGTAAATTATCTCTGAGGTTGAGGGATGATGACTCGAGCATCTGAGGTGTATTGCGTTCACTGCTCTTTCTATATAGACTCGTGAACAAACAGCTCGATTCTGTCTTAATTTGAATGTCCAAGAAATGAATTGTAGCATTGTCTGACTCCACAGTGAATTTAATATCAACCATGCGCAAATTTAGCCACTCGTGAAATTGTAACAGACTCCTTACTCCCCTCCCAAATCAATAGGACATCATCAATGTACCTGGCCCGCATCGAGATATGGTCATAATGAGGATTGTTCTTATTCAAAACGTAATTGCTCTCATATTCGCTCATAAAGATTATCGCCAGGTTTGGAGCGAAGCTTGCGCCCATTACTACACCCTTTGTTTGCACATAAAAATTCTCCTGGAACACAAACGTTTTTTGTCATGGCTACATTCAGAAGTTTAATAATTAAATCAGTAGGGACCCTGTGTGGAGACGGTCTACGGTTAAGAACCATTTCCATGAAGTATAGAGCCGCCTGCTGGGGGATGTTCGTGTAAAGGGCAATAATGTCCATAGTCGCCAGTAGTCACGTATGTTGATCATATAGACGTCCGTCTACCAACTGCATCGTGGCTGTAGTGTCCCGCAAATAAGTTAGTGTTGCAATAGCTATAGGTTTTAAAAACACATCAATGTATTTACAAAGTGGTTCAAGCAAGGAACCACAACCCTAAATAGGTCTTCCCGGGGGTCCTCAAGCCGTTTATGCACTTTGGGTAGAGTATATATTGTAGGTGACCGTGGATGTTTGTTATTCAGGAAATCATATTCATGTTTCGTAATAAATCCATCCAGTAAAGCTAGACTAGTTATTTCATTAATGATGTGACTAATAGCTTTTGTCAGGTCGTCTTTCAGTATCCTGTAGTTACCTTCTACCTCCAACTGTGAGAATCTCAGTTCTGTATTGATCAACACTTTGAACAACAATAGCCCCACCCTTATCAGCGGGCTTGATTACGATATTAGAGTTGTTCTTTAGGGTGTATAACGCTGTTTTTTCTAGTTTACTCCTATTGTAAGGGTCATATTGTCTTTTCTTAAGTGCCTGGTCCACATCCCGCAGTACCACCTGTTCAAAAGTTAAGATCCTGTTATCCACCAAATGGGCTGGGGGATTGAACTTCGATGGGGGTCTCAGACCGCTAGCGGAAAAAGAGGGGTTATGAGGAACCTTATGAAAATAGTGCTTAAGAGACGCACTTTTCTGAAAAACTGCTGTAGTTCAATTTTAAGATTAAACTCATTGGGCATGGCCGTAGGGACAAAAGATAGCCCTTTAGATAAGACGCTGTGTTCATCAGGTGATAACACATAATCAGACAGGTTGATTACAGGAATATCCGGTTTATGTGCTACCATCTGTACTGCTGGCGTCTCGTCTTGATTTCGCCATGGGAGTCTTGCTGGAATTGTGGTTGTTTCTTCCCCCTGCCTGTTCCTTGATTCCAGGTCACACCGCGGGTACCCCTGGGTCTCCCCCAGGGACGGCTCCTGCCGTGTGGACCCCACCATTGGTCCTCGCCTAAAAAAGGCTCTTGTCCTTGGTAATTCTGGGCCTGATTATTGGTACCAGAGCCTGTGCTTGTACCAGGACGTTCTGAATCACTCTCAGAGCTACTACCAAATGAAGACCCTGAGAAGGTATTGTATCTCCGATAGCCCCCATGTCCCTGACTCGACAGACCACCTCTCTGATCTCTTGTGTAGTATCCTTCTTGAAGGTATGGGTATGTGGACTTTTTTTCATACACTTTTATATCCCTTGCTACTTTGCCAAGTTTTGTGCCTTGGGTGTATATATCAAATTCACGGATGGTTTTTTCAAGCCTTTCTAAAGCCTCCTTTGCATTGACTAAAGCCTTATCGTCAATGATTTCCTTTCTTAAATCTGCTATTTCCCTGGTCAATCGTTCTACCTCTTCGACAGCTGTTTCAATACCTAGGACCATCCAATGTCTTGTACAGGTATTGGATACGAAACTGAAGTTTTCTTTAAATTTTGGGTTCTCTAAGAAAATAGCTGGTTCGTTCCGAACTTGCAACCCAACTGGGATAACATTGGACCTCCGATACTTCGCCAATGTGTGACCATGGAGTATTCTATTTTATTTATTTTCCAGGCGTTCTAGTTTCAAGATCTTACCATTCAGCGATAGATCACTGGTGGTAGTATTGTCAGCTAGGAAGGTGCCACCTCCCTCTTCCTGAAGGAGCTTATCTTTATAGTCTTCACTGTATGACAACGTCTCCTTTTCAGACATTCTCCGGTGGGGAACATTTTATGGCAATAATTGTAGACAATTTAAACACAATAGCCAATATAGGCTCCTCTTATCGTCATTTAAAATGCCTCCCAAAGTGAAGCCTGACTATCAACCGTACCGGTGTTTTCTGCGAAGTAATGTATGATGGCAGTCCTTATTGTGTCCTTAAAGACGGGGTCTAGCAGTGACTCAGCTCGGAAACGCCATGTGAATGGACGACGAGGGTTAGCAGGAATTTGCAGTCGCACAACTACAGGATTGTGATCCGACCGAGTGCGGGGCAGTGTATGTGTGCCCGTAACCCAGTTGTTTTCACTTTCATCTAGCAGCCAATAGTCCAATCTGGACCATCTGTTGTGGGCAGGTGTGACATGCGTACCCTCTAGGACATGCTCATCACGCAGCCTCCGGACATCAACAAACCCCAATTCCGATATAGCCACCCGTATACATTGTGCGACCTTCAGTCTGCGCGCTCCCGCTGGTTTTGATTTGTCTACCAATGGTTCTAAGTGCGTGTTTTGGTCCACCCCCCATACCACTGCTGTCTCTGGCCAGCAGCGTAGCATAGTTAGCATCTGTGCAAAATGGGTCGGGTCATCCACTATTGGGCCAAACATGTTGATCAGTCATCCCCTGTGTACCCTGTACCATCGCACAGCACCTCTCAGTATCTGTGTACGCATAGGGCGGAAGGCGATACCCTTCTTGATCAGGATGAGCACCCCACGCGCATAGGATAGGACGAGTAAGATGAAGCCAGTCTAAACCCGACCATCTGCTTGTGACCTTGGAGTCAGTGTACCTGGTCAAGTGAGTCTCCTGCATTAATGCAATTTGCACCTTCTGTCTGCCCAAATATGACATCTGTCTAATCTTCTTTGGTGTGTTGAGGCCACGGACGTTCCATGTCATGCATTGATATTTCTCACCCATTATCTAACATGAAACAAGGTAGTATAGAGTAATCTCGCAGGAAGCAACACTCCCAACATATCAGCAACATAATCAACTGTGCCTTCTGCCTTGTGCCATCTGTCATACCTTCTGACATACTCCACAACCCATGACCATCCCCACCCCCTCCAGCAAACCAATCTTGCCGAAGACGAGTCCCCTTAACATCTCAGAACTAAAGAGCAAAAAAGTCATAGTGGGGAATACCCATGTGGGGGACGCATTGGGGCTCTACACTTCCTGTGGCATGCCAAGGGAGGGGCCGCCTTAGGTGATCCATCAGCCCAGCATACCCACCTAACATATCACATTGAAGCAATGAGACATAAACATCAAGCATTCATGCAGTGTAAAATTCCTGGGCTCTGATTCCGAACATCCAGTCCCAGACTAACGACATGTACTGTGGGGTCCCAGGCTGCAAGGACACATTAGCCCTTTGCATTTGCCAAACATAACGACCAGCAAGCAACTAAACTATGGCCTCGCCAGTTCATAGTGGAACGTGGTTACATAACAATCAACAAGGACCAGGTCGCCACGTCAGGCAGACATACAAAAGGAGGGCAATTGCATAGAACAAGCCCACACACCCAGTCAGTGGCACATAGGCAACGACCATAGTAGGCAAAGGATATATAGTAACCGCGTAGAAGCAGACAGTGTCCTTATTCTTTGTCCACATCAGATGTACGCTTCCTTCTGCAAAGTTGTTTTGCGTGGTCCATGGTGAGTTTCCAATTCGTGAAGATTTATGCATCGCTGTCCGCTCCGATACACAACCGGGCAGGATACAACATGGCATATGGCACTTTGTCCTTAATAAGTAGTTGTTTGACTCCATGGAATTCCTTCCAAGCTGCCTGGACTGTAGCTGTAAAATCTTAAAAAAAGGGACAGTGTGTTGCCCTGATGATTAATGGCGCATTTCTGACAAGTGACTCGCAAGACCGTGTCTCAATCTCTAAAGTTCAACAGTTTTGCGATAATGGGCCGGGGTGGAGCTCCAGGCTTCGGGCGCGGCGCCAGAGATCGATGCGCACGTTCAACTGCAAATATGGGGGATAAGCATTCAGCCCCACGAATTTCGTTGAGCAGCGTCTCCACAAAATCCTCTAGGCAACCCACATTTGTCGATTCTGGCAGGCCTAAAATGCACACATTATTTTGCCTCAAACGCACTTCAATGTTGTCATTCTTAGCCTGTATGACCGCTAGCAATTGTGTAATATCATTGGTTTTGTCCGCAACCTGTTGTAGGCAGTCTTCAGCATCTGATATGCTTTGTCCAGCCTCACCAATCCTCGCTCACTGTTTGTCCAGTGTTGCCGACATGTGGTCCATGCTGCCGCTCAGCGCCTCCATCTACACATCAATAAATTGCAAGCTGACCTGTATGGCGGTGAGGGTCTACTCCAAGGAAGAAGGGGCCTCGGAAGCAGATTCTACTTCAGAGTCTGAGGCTGCACTCTGTTGTGCCTTGCCTTCATTGCGCAGTTCAACCGTGAGCTTTGGCTGGTTCTTTTCAGGCTTGCCCATGGTCTCACGTGATAAACAGCCAGGTGACCAGCCAGGTTCCGCCATGTGCCCCTTGATGTCCCCACTGCTCAGGTCAGGTGCTCGGCGGAGGGGTCCACTCCTGATCTCAAACGCTCTCGTGTTCGCAGCACCCCCCCAATGAGTACAAAAAAAGTGTTGTATTTGCAGAGGCTGTGCTAGGCAGGTGAAGTAGGGATAGTCGTGCCTCCCGATTACGGAAATAAACTGATGAGTGGCTCCCCAGCAGTTAGAATGGCCGCCGTATGAGGGGGGTCACAGTGCCAAAGAGGCGGGGAGGCAGCAGTCTGGGGGGTTTAGCACTTAATGTCCACCATGGGCCAAACTCACAGCAATATCCCTGTAGCGCTTATGCTGACACCAGCGCAGGCTCCTCTCTCGCCTACGCTCGAATGCTTGGGTGTTCAAAGGCTGGTCCGGCCCAACACAGCCCACACAGGCCGCCTCATCCAGCGCAGTTATCTTCGGGACCAGGAGAAAGGGATGCGCTGGTGCATGCAGTACGCGCTGGCTGAAGGGAAGCTGTGAGCCAGCCGGGCCTCATCTCCGTTGTTTATGTGTGGGCTTCAGGTCTACTCTGCAATGCAGGCCGCTGGGAGCTGCCAACTCGGGGCCACGCACCTCCCGCAGCAGTCTCTGGGCTCACCTCGTTCACAGCGGGAGCCTTGTCTCAGGGCTACGGTACATCACAGAGCTGGCTGGTAATCCGCACAACCCTTGCCTTGCGCTTAAGGTTGGAGTGTCTAGCGCGGGTGGAGTCACCGGCAGGGATAGCTGCGGGCCTCTCTCACCAGCCCGCCGAGCAGCGTCCGCCCCAGAATTAGGTACCCTCTCAGCTTCAGCGATGGATTCCGGCAGTGTGCTACTCCAACAGTAATAACTGCTGATTTGTCAGGTTGTTGGGCTCGCAGGGCACAGGATCAATGCAGGATAGTTAAGGCGGCCGGCGGTGCAGCAAAACTATGTGGCCATCTTGCCTTGCCTTGCCCAGGCCACGCCCCCCGAGCGGAGTCAGAACTTGCAGTGTTCAAAAACATGTCCCTGCTCCTTCACCCCTTCTGCGCACATATGGAATGTGGAATCATGCCATATGCCACAGTAAATCCTGTCTCTTTTGTGATTTGAGAGTCCACAAATTGTCTGAAGCCACCAAGCAGATGTCTATACAAATGACGCTCCTTCTAGGAGCAGCACCTCTTTTGAACTGCCATTAGCTTACACGCAGTGATTAGCCCTCCATGTAGTAACTGCCTCCATACATGAAGGTAATTGTCATGTGATGAGGTCTGGCTATTGTAACAGTGTGAAGATAAGCAGAGTAACATCAGTGTATGATACAATATCAACCACGTGCACCTACAACCATGCAGGAAAGTGGTAACAATTAAAAATCAAACTGTCTGGCGTCCAATAGCTAGCCATGAGGGTTCACAAGTAGGAGTGGAGTAAATCCAGACGATAATCTGGCTTGTAACACATGAACGCCCCTTGAAGTAATGAAACAACTCATCCATCTAAGCGCTAAGGTCTTGACTCCACATGACTCCAGTCACAGGAGAATCAGCCCACAATAGATGTTGGCAAATGATGCACTGAAAAGCGACACAATCCGTGCATCATCCTGACCCACGGCTGCTCGTCGTCCCAGAGGTAGACTAGGCAAGACCAAGGCACCTTCAAAGGAGTGTAGTTTCTAAATAAGATTGTGACATGTGTAGCAGGCCCTTTTCAGTGCAATGGTTGCAAAGCTGTAGATACAATCACTTTTCATCAACTATCCCCCAGGAAAGGTAGTGTCAAAATGGCCCACCAACAAAGATGCAGATCATGGTACCTGTGAAGTAACATCTCAATGTACAGGCCATGTCTTGGTGACATTCAAAGTGGACTGTACAAAATTAGAATGATTTGGAGAACAGTAATTACCTCAATGGCATGATACAGTGCCCTACCTGCATCTGAATTACTGTCTGTGATGGTACCTGCAGTGAGCCTGTAATGCCAACAGTTGCTAGCTTCATAATCACATCTGTTGCTAGAGTCCAAAATTTGTCTACGGTTACACCTTTGACTGCCATCTCCACTGTGGTTATGCAGCCCATGCCCTGGTGATGCACCTAATGAAAGTTGACAGTAACTTATTCCACCGCATCAGTCACCAAATTGAATAATCCATTACAGGACCCCTCAGATATGAGGGTACTGACTCTATCTCACATCACATTGTAAGACTCTCAGTCAGTTAAACATGTTTGCAGATGGGTATTCTGACATATGTATTTACGTGTCTTACAACTTGCGTGTGATGTGTTGATCAGTTTGTAAGTCCGGGAATGTCATTGCTTGAACGCCAGTTTAACTATGATACAATAGTCATTAGGCCGTTTGCATGTCAGCTCTTTGCACCATTGCCAGTCCCTACTCTGAGTACATGTTGATTTTGGGTGTAGACGTCATAGCTGTCCTGGCATTGTCAGTGAACCATGGTGCTAACTCATTGTGTGCCAATGTGAAGCAGGTGTATACTCGTCTGTAGGCAATGTCAATGTCCGGAACCAATATGCCTTCACAATCATGTAAACCCCGAGCAAATGTGCTTATCATAATTCATCCCACTGCTTGTGGGTCACTGTTTTATTGTGTTTGCATGGTGTTACAAGTAGACATGGCATGTGAAAAGGGTTACTATGTTGCTAGGACCATGGAAATGGCCACGAGCACCAACAATTCCATGGTAGTCCTGTCAGTGAAGAATGCAACCTGGAGGTGGACTGCTTGGTGTGTGTGAGCAATGTCTATTTTGTGTCAGGTGCTGCACAATGAACCCATCACACACTAATGGTACCCCTGTTGTTCCCAAAATCAACAAAGTGTATGTACAGATAACCTTGGATGATGAATATTTTGTGATGTGTCCCTCAATTTAGATCAATGAATACCTACAGCAAATTAACTAATGTGAGATCCTGGGCCAGTGGTGTGGTAACTCAGGAAGCATGCTGTGTAATTTCCGTCAATGATGTTGAGTGTGGATACACATCTTAAACATTTTTGCATGCCAGCCGATCACATTTGGCATGTGTAATTAAGTCTCGAAGACCTTGCTAGACCATCCCTCCTTGTCACACATGATCCTAACTTGTGATCCCATAGCCTCCAGGGACAGCATCGAGGATGTCAGGGGTGGAATAATTAACAAGCCACGTCTTGGCAATGAGCATATCAGTTGGCCTTGTGTCCCTTGTGTATGGTGTGGCATACAGATTCATGGAAGCTAATGTTTTGAATATTCAGCTTGCGGAAGGACAGGCCTCGACGCAGTTGTGTGACCATAGTCAAGGGTGTCATGTCATTGTTGCTGTGTCCACCATTTAAAGTTTTCTTGCCTAATTTTCACAAATGCTGACATACATGTACAAACGTTGCAGCCCTGCTCTGCAGTTCATTGGCTGTGTACCCAATGCTTTGATGGTGTGTATGACTTGCATGTTTATTTTGACCTGGCCTGGGCTGGGTGTAGACAGGTGCCAAGGTGATGGCCCAAGCTGTGCATAATGCCAACTCTAAGGTGTGCCCTGCATTGTGGATCAGTGTGGTGCTGACCGTGGTCAGCCTGTCAGACATGTCATATGTCAACATTGATAGTACAGGTAGTGTTGCACCTGCTGGAATGCCAGGAAATATGGAAATGGGCCGTGAAATGTGGCACCATATCAAGATGAAAATGGGCCTTTTGACCACTTAAAAATGTAGGGGACAAATTGGAGTAACACGTAGATGTGGCGTCTAATGTGGGTACAACATTTATCTGTCTGTCACAAGACATCAGCCAGGAAGCAACTACCACCTACAGATCAACAAGGGCAAACATCACTATGCTGACCAGCTACTTGGCAGAACCAATGGACCACAACCATCACCAAGACTTGCAAACCAGCAACATCCTAAAATAAAACCATGGCTGGGTGAAGACACCTCCTACAGCTGGACAGACAAGTATATGTGGATACACACTGACCCCTGGCTCATTCATAGCTACCAGTGAGACACATCTGCCATTGCATATCAACCACTACGTAACATCAACATCTGATAATACACATGCAGGTACACACAGCTTGAAGTTTACAGAAAGTGATGGCCCTATGTGACGTGTCCACTATGGGTGAGTAGCACATGTAAGACGAAGAAATCACTTATGGACCACTTGTGAGCAATGACAACATGATGTGGCAGGTGTGGTGGCTAAGTGTACAAATAGTACAGGCGTGCCTGGCCGAAGGCGCTGCCGGGAGCTACCTTCCTACATATGTAGTATGCTGAGCTGCTGCCCATGTTGGTGAGTGGTGGCACAACTACACACCTGCTGCAGCCCTTAGCCCAATTCAATGGCAATTAAAGGCATGCTCATTGCACCTCAGAGCCACGGACTCACGAATCACAGACTAGACTACACACATAACAGATGTGAGGCACAGGCCATGTGAGGGCAGGGATTAGCCCAGCCACCCGGGCTGTGGCAAGTGGTGCAGTTTATTTATTTTATTTATTTGCATGTTTATATGGCGCTGCGAATCGACTCCCGGAGGAGTATCTCCGCGCCTTTGGCAGCAACTAAAGAACAGCAACTCGTCATGATTTAATTCAAAGCCCTAAACCAGCTAATAGTTAAAAAGGAACGTTTTGAGTTTGTTCCTAAAAGGGAAATGTTCCCTGCATACTCTGATTTCCTTCGGGAGTTGGTTCCACAACTTAGGGCCGGCTACAGAAAGGGCCCTACCCCCCTTTCTAGCTTTCATGGCCCTAGGAACACATAACAATTCCTGATCTCCTGATCTCAAGGATCTAGATGGGACATAAGGGATGAATTTTTCAGTGAGGTAGCCAGGACCCTTACCCATAAGGCATTTATGGATGACACAGCAGATCTTAAACATCACCCTCTGCCTTACCGGGAGCCAGTGCAGTTTGGCCAACAATGGTTTAGAGGGAGTACGAGGCGGGACGTTTAAAACTAGTCGTGCAGCAGTGTTTTGCACAACTTGCAATCTAGCCAAGATACCCTCATTGGCACCCAGCAACAGACCATTGCAGTAGTCCAGCCTACTTAACACTAGTGACTGGACCAACGTTCTCCTGGTGAAATCCGGTAGCAGAGGGAATACTCTCCTGAGAAGACCAATAACATGAAAACATGAACCCACCACTTGATTAGTTTGTTGTGTTAGGGTGAGCTCATGATCCAGTTTCACTCCCAGATCTTTTACCACCGTTTTGGGCTCTGGGACGGGGCCAAGATCTTGGGGCCACCAGTCCGGAGTCCATAAACGTTTGGCCTCTCCGAAGAGCATCACCTCGGTCTTGGAGACGTTGCACTGCAGGAAGTTGGCTGCCATCCAGCGTGCCACCTCCTTCATCCCCCGGGCAAAGGAGTCACGCACCTCGGGAGTCATGATTTTAAAAGGGAAGAGGAGTTGAGTATCATCTGCGTATGATACTGGAATGAACCCGTGGGATCTCATGATGTTAGCTAGGGGTGCCACGTAGATATTAAATAACGTAGGGCTCAAACACGAGCCCTGTGGCACCCCCTTTGAGATCGCCACCACCTCTGATTGGTATGGTCCCAAAATGACTCTCTGGGTGCGTTCACTGAAGAAACTCCTTAGCCAGGTCAGAGCCTTGCCTTCCAGACCGATGTCAACTAGTCTGGAGGTCATGATGTCATGTGACACAGTGTCAAACGCCGCTGACAAATCCAGAAGCACCAGGACGACGGAGTAACCCTTGTCCTGTAGCATCTGAAGATTGTCAGCGACGGACAGCAAGGCGGTCTCCGTACTGTGCCTGGGCCTGAAACCCGACTGAGAGGGGTCGAGTCCACCCGTTTGTTCAATAAATTTTAACAAATACTGATTCACGTATCTCAGTTACCCGTACCATGCCACTGGGAGGAGTACTAGGGACACAATGCACAGGTGATTGCAACGTTTGCCATGGACATTGGATCCACAGGACAGGAACATTGTAGCTACTTGGACCCTGACGCCAACCTTTGGTGTGCCTGTGTGGTCCAGCACAATGACACATCACAAGAGGATGACCTAGATGATCACACACTACATCCTGTACCGGAACACTATGCTCACAGATTTCTAAAAGAGAGAGCCATATGGACTACGGTGTACTCTGAGTCCGGCAGAAAAAATGTTGATAGGTGAAAGTGGCGACGCAGACATAGGATAAACTTGTGGTGCGTCACGATGACTCAGTGCATCTGGACATCCCTGATGGCCGTCCCACAACACCACACACCCCTGATCCCTCCTGAGCTTACAAAGTCTGATCATGGCCACTCTGGACCTAGTGGTCTGCGCAGGGAAACAACTGAAGGTCAGTTTTCATCATGCATGCTGGGGTGGTGCGGTTGTCTCTGCTGGCCCAGAAGCCCCACTTCCACCTACTATGCTCCCCTATGCTGTGTGGACTAGCTATTACTGCGTCTATATCCCTCCACTCACCAACTGCTGTGAGACCGTCTGCCGGTGAATAACGAGCGCTATAAATGCATAAACTAAACTGTGTCTCCGGCGTGGGGGCATAAGTGTGACGGTGAGTACTCTGTGTGAGAAAGATTGATAGGTGTCCCCCCAGACGCTCAGTACCTGTGACATACTTACAATACACAACAAGTTACATTGAATGGACACTTTGCCAGCCAACCCTACTCACACGATTTACAAAAGGGGGTGGTGATGAACAGAGTGTCTGAATTGAGCAGACCACTCTTACCCAGTCCAAAGATCAGGGCTTGATCCATCACCGTTATTTATCTCACTGCCCCATCCCAGCTCAGAACATGGCTATATGCAAATCAGTCTGTCCCTGGCCCAGTGCATCATGGGAACAGGGCAGACTAAACTACCAAGCCAATTCTTTACCAGAAAGGAGACAAGCTACCGGGGACCGGTTTCTGGCATTTCAGCCTCTTCGGCCCGGCTTGCTTGAATCCTGATGGAGCAGTGAGAAAGGGACTCATGTCTGAGTATACCCTGCCACACCTATAGTGGCCAAAATCGATTTACAAAAGGGGGTGGTGATGAACAGAGTGTCTGAATTGAGCAGACCACTCTTACCCAGTCCAAAGATCAGGGCTTGATCCATCACCGTTATTTATCTCACTGCCCCATCCCAGCTCAGAACATGGCTATATGCAAATCAGTCTGTCCCTGGCCCAGTGCATCATGGGAACAGGGCAGACTAAACTACCAAGCCAATTCTTTACCAGAAAGGAGACAAGCTACCGGGGACCGGTTTCTGGCATTTCAGCCTCTTCGGCCCGGCTTGCTTGAATCCTGATGGAGCAGTGAGAAAGGGACTCATGTCTGAGTATACCCTGCCACACCTATAGTGGCCAAAATCGATTTACAAAAGGGGGTGGTGATGAACAGAGTGTCTGAATTGAGCAGACCACTCTTACCCAGTCCAAAGATCAGGGCTTGATCCATCACCGTTATTTATCTCACTGCCCCATCCCAGCTCAGAACATGGCTATATGCGTATATACGTTGTTAACCCTACTCACACAGCAGATGCGCAGCACACTGTTGTGCCCACAGACGGGAGCTCTGGCCGGTACATCATGACATAGTAGTGCATGTAAGGCCTCCACCCCTGTAATACAGAGGCAGGTGGATCAAACAATATGCACTATTGCACCACACAGAGCTGTGCCTCAGCAAACATCCCACTCTCTAGCTGGACAATGTCCACCAAACCAAAACTGTGGTCACGCCTGCAATGTAGATCTAAATTTGCCCTACACTTCATCCTGTGCACCATGCTGAATGCTGATGCCCTTGGGTGGCTGATACACATGCAACGGGTGGCCATCACAAAGCCCCACACAGTCCACACCAGGTGGCATCATGTGGCTGAGACCCCAGCCACATGTCACAAGCCACTCGTGCAGGAGGGGGGGGCGGAGTTCCACTGACCTCCCCTCTGTTCTGCATGTGCAAATCAACTCCAATGCCTATGCAAATCAGAATTAATCTCAGGCAAGCAAGAAACAGCTTCTGTACCATTTGAAAAGCTGGGTGAGTCAATACTGCGAATATTCACTTTCTCAATGTAATAAATTGTTAATGTGGCCATCGACCTCACACATCTATGTGCAGATCATCAACAACTGGTAGATAGCACCACACACACAGAAGCTGACATTGCTGAAATTGCCATGCATGTTGCATCTGCAGACCAACTGATACGATACATACTCAACCATGTTGAGTGCTGGAAGACAGTTGATGATGTTGAAGGGTGGACACAACGCTTCAATTTCTGCATGGTGGGCTGGGAAGAAGGGCAGGAGTGTGAAGATCCAGATGTCTACACTGCAACTTGACCAAAATAGATGCTATCGTAAGTCACTCATCATGCGTCATAGTGGAATGGGTATACCGGGTGCCCACCAGAGCATTGCCAACAGGATTTAAGCCACCTACGTTCTAGATCAACATCCTCAACTACAGGGACAGGGATGCCATAATGCAATTATGTTCCAAACTAAAATACATCCAGGTTGTAAATCATCCCAAATGTCTTCATGGACTACACGTCACCTGTCCCTAAACATAGATACACAATCCTGACAGGTAAGGATAGTGTTAGGCAAGACAAGGTCCTGGACCCTATCCTGTTCCCAGCATGTCTACGTGTAGTAGTAAAGGGAAATACTCCCTTTCCTTTAAAATCCACGACAGGCTGAATCTTGGAAGGACTCATACGCCTCTGCAAACACTGACACTGTGCCCAATTATCTGCAATAGCATTTGCAAAATTCATCCTCCCACACAACCAATGCTGGTCAAACACGGAGCCTATCTCACACTTTACAATATTCCTGACTGGCATTGATCCAAGCGCTTACTTAATGTTGCCAGGTACTCAAGGCCATAGCCGTCATCACAGGATCGCAGCAGGATCACCTGGCTCTAACATGAGCCCACAGGACAGGATCAGCCACATTCATTCCTCCAAAGCGCCACAGGCATCTCAATACTTTCACTATCTGCCCAATGTCACTCCACAAAGGTGCAGCTACATTGCCCGTGAAGCAGCACTTGTGCACAACTTGGGTGACACACCCTTGTGAACTACATGGGCCAGCAGTCATGCATGCATATCCTCTACTGTCTTGTGTCACAACCCATGTGAACTCACACATACTGATTTTTTGACTGCCACGATCACTGATTCCATGACGACCCAGACTGCCCTCTCACTCCCAAACTGTGCTCCCACACATTTCACATATGTTGGTATGTACCTTCAGGCTGGGATGTATCACCGTGTGGGGACTGCCCATTTGCAACTGTCTGTCAGCTGAGAACTTCACAAGAACCAGTCAAGAGAGTTGCATATCCTTGGTCCATAACGTGGTGTGTTGCACAGACACCTCTGTCATTGTGTATATCTTGCCTTACGACAAGGTTTTGTGGACTGAATGTAGTACATTAGCCAGCTTGTGTTCACTTATTTGTTTGGAACTGTATGCATTCCCATCTAACATCAGTAGAAGTCCAAAGTACAAACTTTCAGTGCCATGGTTGGCAACACTGTGACCACATTTAATCATTTCAACGTATAGAGGCACATGTGCTCTCTAATTGAACACACTCTTCACCTACTATGACCTCCCTCAAAAAGAGGGACATGGAATGTCTGGGGCATACACACTCCATGTGGCTAGTACATTGACTACTATCACAACCAACAGCATATAGAGCTAGAGCAGCTACATGAAATTCATTTGTTGGAATACAGAAATGATACTCAGTGTATGCAGGAGAGGAACAAATATGGATTCAGACTGGGGGTACCTTTTCAAATTGTGGATGCCAATATAGAGGTCAACCACTGGTATGTAGCAGTGCATGGCATACTAGACATGAGGATAGTAGTACTTGCCTCGCTGCATCCAAACATGGAACAGGGGGCGTTCTATCACATTTAGCAAATACATGCTCACTGGCATGTCCCAATAGATGACCTTACCTGATGGGCCATTGAAATTGTGACAATGTTATAGCATTGCATTGGTGGCACCACATGTTTACACATCTACATAATTCGTCACCGTCTCTGGATCTCTCAACATGTACACTGCTCGTATTTACATTGGTGTACATTCGTAAGGTATCAGTCTCCAGACCCTAATTTGCAAGTTTATACCTTTGCAACATTTGACCAAAATAGATATATACGAATTAAAAAATATTTATTTATAATATATACACATTTGGTGAGCATATAGGGCTAGTGTAGAGGGCCAGGCAGAGACTATTGATGTCATCAGGTCCAAGGGAAGAGGCATAGTTCAGTCCACAGGCTGGTTGAAGTGGCAAGGAATGGGGTGATATGGCAGTCCATGGGGGGGGGGGTCCAAGGATGTTCCAGGGGACAGTGAGAGTGAGTGCAAGAAGTTCATGTGTGGCACGTTTCAGAGCGCAGCAAGACACAAGAAACTGGGGCTTTGGCACAGAGTGATACTACCGCTTCATCCTCAGCAGCAATGCGCCGTCATCCTAATCTCCATCATCTTCGGTGTCATGTGCCTCACAGGTGTCAGTAGGTGATGTGGCTGCAGCCATGTGAGGCACTGACACCCTTGGTGTTGGAGCTGAGGATGCGGAGGCCGCTGCACCGGAAGCTGGGGAGGCAATGTCATTGAGCAGGATTTGCAGTCTGTTGATGTCGATGGTAGCATACACGTCAGTGTCATCAGTGGGTGCCAGGCCAGGATGCTCTTCAGGAGGTGCTGTCTCGTCCTCTGCAATGTGATATGGGAGATGAATTACATCACTGTTTGTCAGAAACAATCATGCATTTGTTTATTACATTTTGATACAGCAGGACAATGTCAGATCATACTGGTTTTGAGGAAAGGGCTTGTGGTTGACAAATGGTGAAAGATCTGAAGAGATTGCACATGAGAAGTAGTAGTGGTACATGGTGGTCTCGCAGTGCCCTATTTGCAAGAAGACACACCAAAATGGTTCTGCTTTAGCACAAGTAAATTGCCTTTTGAGTGGAGAGTATGTTAACACCATGCTTGATTATTTGCCCTGTGATGTAAATTGTCACTGGCAATCTGGCAGCCCTTGTGAGACATCGTCTCATATGCTGATCGTTCCACACAATACTGTCACTAACCTCACCTCCCCCTTAGTGGGTGGCTCTTCTTAGTTCCGCTTTAGGTTCATGCTGTATGGCAAATGGATTGCAGACACCTATCTCGACGCACAAGCCACATCCTTAGTGTGGACTGAGTAATGGATGGCTGATACATGTCCTGGTGTAATGGGGCCTTACTGCAAGCCTACCAACCATTATAACTGTGTCTCACCCGTTATTATGCCTGTTGATGTGCAAACCACAAAGGATCCCATTCCAACAACAAGCAGTGCAGCAGCCATTCTCGGTACAAGCAGCCAGGGGCCAGTTCAAGCTGAAAGCAGTCAGGTCCCACTGCAAGTTGCACCGAGCCAGTGAACAGGCCAAACCCAAACCCGCCAGGATCTCGGCTCACCCACCACTCAGCCTCAGATTGGTGATACACTGGTGCAGATTTTGAAGGAACAGCAAAGGAATAAAAAGTTGCTCCTGGATGTCAAAAACAAATTGGTGACCCTGAACAGACAGATGACTGAAGTACGTGTTAAACTGGGTCTTCCCTGAACCTTGACTTGTTCTGCCCCACACCCCTCTTCTGCCTTCCCTCATTGTTCATTTTTATTAGATGTGTAATAGTTGTATTTTTGTAATTAGATGTAGATTAGTTTTAGATTAGGTATAGTTAGTTTAGTATAGTGACATATTTATAGGATTGGTTAAGATAGTGTTGAGGCTAAGTTTCTTTTATCTTTGGGTGGGGGGGTTGATGTCCTTTTTTAGTTTGTGTAGTAGTGTATAGTTAGTATTACACGTGTAGTTTAGTTTAGTTTAATATGTGTGTGGGTATTTTAGATAGTGTTAGTTGTAGTGATTAGTGTAGTTTTAGATTAGTTGTATTTGATAAAATAAATACAGTTGAATGTATTACTACTTGCAATGGTGTCAGGTAGGATGCACAGTGTGGGTCTTGACACATTGTATGCTTCTCAGGCCATCAGTGGAGTAATCCCTGTATGTGTGACTATGGATGCGACCTGTCACTCGGATGCATGTATAGTGTTAAGTAAACCTTAGCTGTGGTATCTGTTGACTTGCATGGTTGACATATTACATAGGATTTGAGTATGGGAGAAATTAGCTACTTTGCGTTCTGCAAATTTGCACTAAATGGAAAGACAATCCGCAAGTTGGCAAATTTGCCGGCGTACTTGTGAATTTTTTTCCCATTTGCACAAATATGTGACCACGTGTGCCTGTAACTTTGCCAGCGTGCCAAAAGGCGCTGAGGTCCCTTGAGTGAACTGGCCATTATAGTGGGGATCGGAGGGCAGACGTTTCATACCGCTAGTGTGTGTTGGAGGGGGCCAAACGGGCAGGGCTTCGATGCAAGTTCATATGCATCTTGTTGATAAAGGGTCATGGCTGAGCAGAGCAGCAGATGAGGAGAAAGCAGCCTCCTGGTCACAGGAGCTTCACAGGGATGGTGCTAGGGAAACTCGTGGATGCAAAAATACGTTTGGAAGGACCCCAGAATCCTTCAGATGTCCAAGATGGCTCTGTTGCACGTGTTGGTACAAAGCCATTCAGATCCTGCTCAGTGTGTTCATGCACATGCATCTGCTGGACAATTTCCCATCTCATACTAAACTGCCCCGTACAGGAATATGCTGTTGCTGGGCAGTAGGGTGCAGTGGCATGCAGGTGCTGCACGCCTGGTACATGCGCATACCGGTGCCGGGGGGGACACGTGTTTGTTGGTGCTGTGTAGGAAGTTATGACTTAACATTTTGACTGCACAAGATGGTGGTACCACCTACACGGATCTGGAGCATCCAGGCACCAGACTTCATGGTGCAAGAGCATGATGGTGCTGTACGGGTTTATATGTACTGGGGCCAGGGGAGCACTTAGCACAATGTGTGCTCACACTCTGAGGGCTCCCAGGCAATTGAGCACAAATGATTTTCACACTGAGGGTCCTGGGGCAGTTCAGCAGCACGGGGCTCTAAACCATTGGGCCCCGGGGCAGTTCAGTAGCGCAGGTGCTCACAACCCCAGGGCAGCTGTTATGTTATGTTATGTTAGTAGCATTTCTAAGGCGCGCAGCTTCCCCAGCCAAGGGGCGTCCCGGCGCCTGATCGGGTACCACAACACAACAGATCGATGCTGGGAAGGAGAAGGGGAATCATACAGCAATAGGGAACAGATAAGTTTTTATGGCACGCCTAAAAGAAGTAAGGCTGTTCAAGGCTCGAATATGGACAGGGAGAGAGTCCTGCCGCTAGCACTTGAAAGGAGCGGCCTCCCATCCTAGTCAGTCTAAACCGTGTACTGACCGCCAGATGGAGAGATTCCGATCTAAGAGACCTCGTAGGAACATAGGAGGTGACAAGCTTAGCAAGGGCAGGGGGAGAAGAGAGCTGCAAGATTTTAAATGTCAGGCAGAGGGCCTTAAATTTAATTCTCTGTCTGACCGGCAGCCAGTGGAGCGAGGTCAAGACTGTAGAGACAGAGCAATGTCTAGGAAGGCCGACGATAGCACGCGCCGCGGCATTCTGCACCCTTTGCAGTCTAGTAGCCTCCGCCTGATTCACTCCAAGCAGCAGCGCACTCCCATAGTCCAGCCGATAGAGAATGGAGGCTTGGACCACCAGTTGCCGAGTAGGGGGGTCGAAGAATTTGAGGACCGGTCTTAGCCCTCGCAGAATGCCATAGCAGGTAGCTGCGACCTTCTTCGTGTGGCTGGTAAAGGAGAGTGTAGGATCCAGCCAGACCCCCAAGTTCTTAACTTCGGCAGCTGGGATGGGAGTCGCCCCCAGTTCAGGAGGCCACCACTGATCTCCCCAAAGCTCCGCCTGCTTTCCTAAGATCAGGACTTTGTTTTTTTTGGCATTTAACTGCAAGCAGTTAGTTCGCATTCAGTTTGCCACGGCTATGAGTCCTGCACGGAATCTGGGAGCGTTCACCTCGGGATCACCGCTGAGTGTCACCGCCAGCTGCGTGTCGTCGGCATACGATGTCATGGTAAGGCCACATTGTCTGACGATTGCAGCCAGCGGCTTCACATATAGGTTGAACAGAGTGGGGCTCAACGCAGAGCCCTGCGGAACCCCCAGCCCCAGAGGATGGAAAGAGGACTGACCAGGTGGAATAGCCACTTTAAAAAAAACGGTCCGAGAGGAAAGAGCGAAACCATTGGAGAGCAGTCCCCTCAATTCCCACTTCCTCCAAACGCCGTATCAGAATATCATGAGACACCGTATCAAACGCGGCGCTCAGGTCCAACAAAAGGAGCGCCGCTGTCTGCCCAGCATCTAGCACCGTACGCAAGTGCTCGGTCATAAAGAGCAGTGCCGTTTCAGTGCTATGTTGTGCACGAAAACCATTCTGGCTCTCGTCTAGAATGTTATTACGAGAGAGAATGGCGGACAAGATGGAATTTACGTGTGCCTCAGTAACCTTAGCGGTCCAGGGCAGGAGGGAGATGGGACGGTAGTTTTCTGGTAATAGGGGGTCAAGGTTAGGCTTCTTTAAGATTGGGCTGACCACTGCCTGCTTCCAGGAAGAGGGGACCACACCTGAAGTGAGCGAAAGATTGATCAGATCCAGGATAGGCTCGCGACATAGGGGAGGGAGGAGTCTGAGTAACTCTGGCTTCAGCGGATATAATGGAGAACCAGATTTAATTTTGAGGCTCAGAGTGTCAAAAGTCTCCTCAGACATTACTGACTGGGAGGACAGGGTTTCATGAACCGTAGCCGTCACCCCGGTTTGCTCAATACCGGGCACAGATGATGTAAATCCTCGGTAGATTGCCTGCACTTTCTCCACGAAAAAGGATGCCAAGCTTTCACAGTGAGAGTCCGTGCAGATTTCCGCCGAGGTGGCCCGTTTACCCATAAGGTCTTTGAGAACCTTAAAGATTAATTTAGATGGGTTGGGGCTATTCTGAAACTCCAGAGCATAGTGTGCGGCCCGGGTTTGACAGATTGCCCTGTGATAGATCTTAAGCTGGGTAAAATACAAAGATTTCAAAGTGGGATCAAAGGATTTCCTCCATGCCCTTCCAGCTTGCCGGCACGTTCTCTTAAGCTCGGCAAGAGTATCGTTATACCATGGGCTGGGAACTTTAGCATGGCATTTCGACCAGCGCATCGGTATTAGAGAGTCAAGGGCGGCCAGGACCCAGTTACAAAACTGCTCATATCCTTGTTCCACATTCAGCAGATTGCCCAGGGGATGTACCTCCAAGATCTTAAAAAACTCCTCTAGTTTGTGCTTATGCCAATTTCTTTTAAGGATCAGTCTATCCACGGGCTCAGCAGCACGGGGGCTCACACCCACAGGGCTCCCGGGCAGTTTAGCAGCAGCACCCTCTGGTTCCCCACTGCCACCCTCTGGTTCCCCACTGCCACCCTCTGGTTCCCCACTGCCGCCCTCTGGTTCCCCACTGCCACCCTCTGGTTCCCCACTGCCACCCTCTGGTTCCCCACTGCCACCCTCTGGTTCCCCACTGTAGATTATGGGGAGAAAGCACACCTGCCCAGCCAGCCTCAACCAAGACAAATTAATTTTGGGCTGGTTAATGTGTTACTGAATTAGAGCTTCGTCCGGCCCCTGCTTCCTTATCTGTAAGTGATTCCTGTGACAGTTTAATTTTTGTGACAGGAGCCATATTTGTGACATTTCTCTGACCCTGCTTCGAGAGTCCACTCCCATGCCAGCACCCTCCACACACTCAACCCCATATACAACAAAACTGCTTACAAACCACCCTATGACAGAATGACGGACCTTTCTCCTGCCACACCTGCAGCTTCACCTGCATCTGTACAGTCATACCTCAAAGGACTGGACACAACAACCTCCGCTGCATGCTCCTGTAAACCCACTCCACACACATACACGCTGTAGAGCTCTGGGATATGCTCAACACCTCCGCCCCAGATGTCGCATTCCTGACCAACACCTGGTGGAACATGTCCCCTGCAGCCGACATAAACATTGCCATCCCGGATGGCTACAAGGTCACCCGCATGTTTCGCAGACCTGGAACCAGAGGAGGATTTGCCATTGTCCACATGTCCACCCTCAAGCTCACCACCCACGCAGACTACATCTTCAACACTGCCAAACACCTCCACTTCCAGATCCACACCGACCCCAACACCACCCTCAGAGGAGCACTCCTCTACAGCCCCCTGGACCACAAGCTCAATACAGCAACTCCCTCGCCAACCTGGCCTGCAACCATGCACTCACCTCCACAGACTACATCCTCCTTGTGGAACTGACATTCCAGTTCAGAAAACAAGAACCCCAACTCCACCACCCTGATGGCCAAACTGGCCAACCTCCACCGACTCGTCACCCCACCCACCCAAACCGCTGGTCACACGCTGGACCCCACCTTCTCAACTGGCACCCAAGTAGCTTTAGAACACACCACCTGTTTCCACTGGCCTGTACCCTGCTGCATCCATTTCCCCTTAAATGAACAGACCACACACACCACCGGTACCTCACCACTGCTGGAGGAGGAGAGTCACTGAAGACCAGCGATCACCACCCTTACCCACAGGCTACACAACAACTCCACCAACTTCAACGCTGCAGGCCGCCAACTCAGACAGTGTATGAACGACTGTGGCAACACACTTGTGCCACTCAAGCAACTCTGAAAAACCACACCAGCAAGAGAACCACCTAGTTCACCAATGTGCTCGAGCCCTCCAGAGTTTCATGCCGGAAACTGGAGAAGAAATTGCTCATCAAACCCATTTTGGACAACCACACAGACCACAAGGACGCCATACACATACATCACCACCTCATCTAATTGGCCGAGGGGTACTCCTTCAAAGCCCAGCTGGATGACAACGCACACGGGAGCAAGGAGCTCTTCTGCATCGTAAGGGAACTCTCCAACCCCAGTGCCAACACCAACAACATGATTCCCTCAGATGAACTGTGCAACTCACTAGCCATCTTCTTCCACGCAATATTGCTGATATCCATGACCGCTTCAACACGACACCCACCCAAACTATGCCAGGGCCTACCTTCCCTGTGAACACCAGCAGTGCATACCACCCGACCTCCTGGTCCAATGTCAACCACGAGATACACAAGGTCATGTACAGCATCCACTCAGGCTCCCCGTCATCATGCCCACACCACGTATGTAACATAGCAGATGCTGCCATCAGACCAGACTACAGAACAGCAACATTCCCATGGAGCTTGGAACACGACAAAATCAACGCCCTCCTCAAGTAGCCCAAGGCAGATCACAAGGACTACAAGTACTTCTAGCACATCTCCCTGCTCCTGTTCCCAGGGAGGATCACTGGGAAATTTCTCAGCATGCAACTGGCCCATCACCTGGTAAACAACATCCTGTACCCATCCCAGGCCAGATTCAAACAAGTCCACAGCAACGTTCCAGACCTCATGTCTGCCACTGACGACATCATGAGCCAACTGTGCAATGGCAAAACTTCTGCCCACATCCTCCTGGTGATGTGTCCATATGCCAGCATGCACAGGGCTCTCCAGGACTTGTTGTACAGTACATAAGGGTATGCAATATAATGACTTTCATGGTACATGAGTGCCACTGTGCCCATCCACCCACTTCCCCCCCATCCCTGTTTGACGCTCACCCTGGTGTTGTGTGCCATCCAAAACATCAGTATCCTGGCCTGCGACTCCTACGACAGTCTCCTCACTGATGACGTGGGATAACTGCTCATCCATCACCTCCTGTGGAGCTGGTCCACCGCCTCCCGTCTCCCTTGCTGCCCTTAGGTTGTCTCCCAGTTTTTTTTTGGTCTTGCTCTTGGTATCGTGCCACCGCTTCTTGCACTCGTCCACTGTCCTCATTCTCTCCCCCATGGCATTGACCTTTGTCGTGATGTCCTGCCATATTTTCCTTTTCCTTGCCATGGTGATGGTGGAACTCGCAAAGAGTTCCTGCTGGTGTTGCGTCACCTCTTCAACCAGTACCTGGTTCTACTCCGGACTGAACTTTGGGTTCCTCTTTCTCTTGGCCTTTCCCTGGGTCTCAGTCTGGCCTTCCTGGGTGTTGTTCGGTCCCTCTGCACTAGTCCCTGGTTGCTCACCATCATTTGCTATGTTCTCCATGTTGTTAGCTGTGATTTTTGGCTTAGCAGGCGTTTTTCGTGTCGCTAACGCGTTAAATGGTAGCCTGGGGCCTATTGGTTAATAATATTAATCGCGGATAGGCCCAACGTGCTTTTTTTCACGCTAACGTGCGAAGAGTTAGCGGCGTCACGTTCGATCTATCGGCTGATTTTATCGCATTGGTTGGGAAATATGGCCGCTTAGTCGCGTATTGATGATACGTCGCTACAGCGCCGATATTTACAGGCGATGCTTGGCGATAAAAAAAATTTGCGCTAAATATAGTTAGCAATTTTTTTCACCTATTGTTGGTAATATCCCCCAAAGTTCTCTTAATAGTATGTGCAAGCAGTCAAGGAAGAAAAAGACTTGTCGGAAGCCACTGAAGTCAAAGATGCTCAGATTCATATATGTATCGTAAAGGACAAATAAAAGACAAATAGAACTTCAATTAATGGTCAAAGAGTAGGGAAGACATGTATACTTTTATATACCTTAAAATCTTAGATTCAATTTCTTTAAGACAAACCACTTCAGATCTCGTTACAGTAAGCCTTCCAGTGTTAATCCCAGTCCTACATGGGGCAAAAATGGCTGATTAAGGGACAATCCAAATCATATCTCCTTAATCATTAGAATTCCTAGTTGATCATATTAAATCACCAATCCTGTCACTAGTCCCTGCATTCCGTGTATTAATATTATACTGAGCATGTTGCCAAACTTGTATTATAACCCCATCATATGTAGTCTATGTCTTTCTTAATAAAACATTTTTCTTGGCATAAGTTGTTTTTCGGGTAAATACCCTACCTGTATTTATCTATCTGTGTCCAGTGATGAAATTCAGTTTTTCTCCCTTTCTTAAGCCTGGCACAAAAGGACAGCATGGGGTGTCTTCATCCGTTATATTAAGCTATGGTAGGCATCATATCCTAGTTCAGTATGTCCCTGAAATTGCTCACGGGGGTGAAAAAAGCGTCTTACTTTATCACACTGGAAAACTTTCCTGCAACTGACATGGCACACTGCGACGGCAGTCCAGTCCCACTATGATCCCATGCAGCATGGTCAATGGCACTCGCGTAGCACTATCCAATGACAATCCATGTTTATCACGGCAAAGCCACATTTTTGTGGGGGCCCCTTTGCACATAAATCTTATGCACTCCCAGTGGGCCCTCCTCTCGTCAGAGCTTTCGTGTGGCTAGTTTCAGGTCATCCAAAAATCATTAATTAGCCTCATGTGTTGATAGTTGTATGGAGTGGAGCATGATCATTGAAGGCCTCACTCAGCCAGCACCTGCTATCGTGCTCAAAAACCTCAATCTCCTCCTTAGTTCTAGGCAAGGGCCTTCTTAGTAACTGGCAGAAGGCAGAGGGTTTGATTGAGCCCAATTTCTTGCGATAATGGGTGGTCCAGTGGGGGGACTATTTCAATTGGGCAGAAGCACAGAAAAAAAATCGGATGAAGATCAGACCAACCACATAGAGCAATGCGCAAGTCCCTCAACGGGAATCTGGTGATCCACAACTAATCCACGACATGTCCTTTAATGTGATTTGGTACGTTTACTAGTTCCAGGTTTAAATCGCTCAGGGCCCCAGTAAGAGCAATAGCTTGCTGCCCCCCTTTTTCCTCATTAGCCCTGTAATTCTAGTCTTCTATCAGAATGGCATTAACTGTCTATAATTAGAGGTGCAATTGATTATGCAATGAGAGAATTCTTCAGTGGCATAGCTAGAGCTTCTGACGCCCGGGGCTATCCCTCAGATTGCCGCCGATGGCTATCCCTCAGAATGCCGCCCATGGCAGGTAGCGGGGGTGGGGGGATGCTGGGTAAAAAGAACGGCAAGCACTTGAAAGAGGTCCAAGAGACACGTGGTATAACCGCTAATACTTACCTTGATCATGCAAGTTACATGCACATACATGACACGGGCTAAGACTACACAGTTGAATACACCGGCATTACAAAGTCATACAATTAATAGACGGAATGCAGAACAAATCAAAACATTCACCCCCAGTCAAGAGATCTGGGTTAAACCCATCATTCTTTTGCTCACCATGCCACCCCAGTTTAGACTTGGTCATATGCAAATCAAGACTGATTCATATGGCTGTGTTCAAACTGGAATGGCATAGGGAGCAGAAAAACGAAGGATTAGGCCCAGATCTCTATGCTGGGGTGAATGTATGACATAGTTCTATATTCTGTCCATCAATTGTTCTTTTTGCAATAATAATGTATAAGTACAGAGGTATCAAGGTTGATTTGTTTGCAACCTCTAGCACATTTAACCAAAAATATGACCAGAGTACTATATGCGGTGGCAATGTGTTGGTCTGAATAGATGTTGTTACACATTAAATGTATACGTCCTTGGGTGGAGATCTCAGCACATAAAACAGAAAAGTAGTAGTGGTCTCCACACATAGGTTTGTGAATTGCATTTTGTTGTATGAGAGGAGTAGTGCTGTACTGATTCTAAAGGTTCTACTAAATGCAGTTTCTGAATGGTGCTTGAGCAGTCTCTGATGGCTTGCCAATTTGCCACTATGAAGAGAGGCCATATTGGGCTTAGCTGGTTTCTCCTTTTATAGTTGCAGCGCTAGCAAGCACTAATGGATGGGTGATTTGTAGTTAAAGTGGAATTCAACTGCAGTTAAAAAATCCTGATGAACATGATTGTCACTTCCATTGAGAAGGAGTCATACAGCAGTAAAACCTACATGAATTCAGGATGACCCATGAGTATCTTGTTTCTGCAGGTCATTGGAAATCCTTGGATTTAAATTTCATCTGATTGGCTAGTATATCCCCCTAAAGGGCATATATTAAATAGTTTCATTCCAGTTCTTCTCCATGTTGGGGGGGTTTTAATGCTCTGTTAAGAGACTTAGGTCAAGGATGGCTGGGCTGGGCTTGTCTTCAAGCGTTAATATTTCTGCCGACAATAATATTCTAGTGGGGCCTATAATTTTTGAAAGAAGGTGGTTCGATAATTGTTCTATAACATATGCTCTGTCCATTGAAAACCCCATACAATTATATTTTGCCAGTTCTGACTCAGTCTAGGGGAATCTTATGATTTTTTGTAATTAGCGCATAGTAAGAATTTCCCCAAAAATGAAATGTAGGTTCCTAATTGGGGGAAGACGTGGAATGCCTCAGCTGTTTTTTCTTTTTTAGGTACAGTATAGTGACACTTCAGTAGATCTTGTGAAGAAAGGTTTAAGATGGTGGTGTAGGGCAGATGAGGTGGCCGACAGGTTAATGCAATGGACTGCTAATCCAGTGTGCTCTGCACTCGTGGGTTTGAATCCCACCATCATCGGAAAGCCAGCAGCCTCTCTTTTGAAGGTTGGCATTTCTCGTAGTACAATTACACTCTTTCAAGACACAGCCATATTCCACTAGAAGGGCCCATCTGACTATTCCATTTTGGCAATTATGTCAAATAAAGTGAAGTATTTTGTGCTTAATAGAAATTAGATCTTTCATGGAGTGTCCAGAGGATTGCTTTTCTCTCACTCCTGGCCTTCTAACCAGTTTGGATATATAGACTGATAAGAAAGCAGCTCTTACTCCTAAAGTTTCAGCCGTCTCAAGTGTATGACTGTTTACAAATGTCTGCCCCACAGAGACAGATCACTTCTAGTAAGTGGGTTCTCTATATATCACTGATAGCGGACATACTAACTAGAGCTATCGGTATGGTCATAAATGTGAACACTTATGTTCTCATACAAATGGAGTTTTTCCTACTTCCAAGAAAAGTGCCTTAGGCATGCTCTTCAATTTGTGCACGCATGTAGACATTCAAGCGAAACTGCGTTTCCATACAGAGTCTCAAAATCATAGCTATATTCATACCACAGTAAGAATACATGTTGCAATTTACATACTGCTGGCCGACTGGCCTTATAGCTCAGTGGCAGAGCACTGGTCTTGTAAACCAGGGGTCATGAGTTCAAGCCTCATCAGGGCCTTTTCATATGCGTTTCTGTATGTTGTTTTCCAGTCACACCTTGCTTTAAGTTTGATTATTGCCAAGCTTCCCTTTCCTGCTTTCATCTCCTCAAGAAGACATCATGAAAACCATGAAACCATAAAATATTGCCTCACCCCTTCCGATAGCCCGACAAACACCATTCTCACCCTGCCAAGCAAATCCAAATAAGCCATGCATATTTACAGTTCCTTTGAAAGGGAGAGCGAGTATTAGGACCTCTGTTCCGACTGAACCTGCATACACAGAAAGGATGTTATAAGGCTCTAAAAATTTCACCAAGGAGATGTGAAGTTCTTCCCCCGTGAAATACTTTTTCTCCCAAATACCCCGGCTCTTAGGCAAATGAGGTTAATCCTCAAAACCCCACCTCCACTCACCATAAATATCCTCCTCTCCTGCTGTCTATTCAAATGATACAAGGTATGTTGTATATAGACAGAATGTGAGGACAGGCAGACTTGCTTCAAAGATTTGGTGACTTTGGATGCGGGCTGGATAAAGAAGTTAACCTGGTTTCGGGGAAAGGTTTATCGTGATGGGGATGACTAAAAGAGAACATGGACCACATTCACAGGTTAGAGAAATAAATGTAATCGGTTGAATGGTTTTGAAAAGTTAACTTAGAGCAGTAATTGTTTTTTTCAAATTGCAAAGAATTTTAAAATCAATCTAGAATTGGAGGCACAATCTGAGCAGAAAGCACCATAAGCTGCTATGGTGCAACTCCTGATGTTGAATAGAACCTTTCATATGATGATGCTCTTCTTTTGATATTTCTTTGAGATACATTTTATTGTAAGTAGGTGATACAGCACTTTTTGCAGCTCCTCAGTTTATGGTTGTGACAGCACTGTTTTCATCATATTTAATATTCTACAGATGTAATTTTTAAATGCACTGATGTGGTATTTGAATGGTATGCAAGAAGGCACATCTTGGAATGTTTATACGGAGCATCACATAGGGTATGTGATATTTGGCACCTGGAGGAGTCGGACACGCAGATCCTGAAAAGAAGTAAAGACTCTCTAGCGAAGGCCGTTTTTACTCGGAGATTAAACTTTACTTTCAGTGAAACAGTGCTCTGACTTCAGAGACCGATTCCCAGGCGCATGTGTGGGGGAGGTGTCGGTGTCCCCAATGAAATCCTAATCGGCGCCGCCACGTGCCACCAGGGTCGCACCACCGCCCCTAAAATAGTGCCGCCTGGTGCGGACCGCCCCCACCAGCTCCCCCAGCTACGTCCCTGGACTTTTTGCATGTGTACTTAGGTCTACATAACAGTACCGATGTTAGGGACGAAGTCGGGGACTCCAGGTGGATGACAAAGTTCTCCACCAAGGGTAAATCTAGAGTAGTCATTTAAAAAAATTCATTATATTTTTCTTAATCATGGCTGCAGCCCCCCCTCCTTCTATCAGTGATCCTGAGAGTTAACAGTATATAATACTGATTTGGAAATGCAGTGAATGTTTGGTGAGGAATCCTCCATGAGCCAAATCTGTTAGTAACAGTATGTCCAGGGATTGGGACTCCAGGAGGTTGAAAATGTCATCCTGGTGTTTTACAAAGGAGCGCAAATTCGGGTATATCACCCGGAGATCTGACTGATCTATCTTATGAGTTAACAGGGTAGGGCTCATATCTTAGTCAGTTGGTTGTTATGGTGGCTATTTAACTTGCTAACCACTTCTTGGGGAGCTACCAGTATGCCTAATTATTTTAATACCTTTGTATTTGGAGGGTAAATCTTCTGTCTCCCTCGTTTATAACCCAGCAGTTCTTTCCTGGAATAGATAATGGGAGGGGCAAAGTAACTGTCCCCTGGCGCAGACTGGCTTGCCTTTAGCTCGCCTTCAGCGCACCACCAGCACAATCAATGTGTACATCCGCTGGGCAGACGTGCCATGCTTCACCTTAAGTAGGAGGCTCAAACAGCCACTTCCACAGCCTACGACCAACCAGATTGCTGATTGGTTTTCCTACCGACCAGTCAGCTCTCAGTTAGTGCCTGGTTCAAAGTGCTAACAGTCAAATTCAAATCACAGTAACAATGATTTCCCCTGCCCAAATTCAAAATAAAAACCCAATTTAAAACCATTCTAAAATGTGGCTAAAAGCGCTCGGCATTACTGTAATACAACATCTTGTAATGAATCCATAGTGGAATAGTACCTGTTAACATATAATCATACATTATTTTCAAGAACAGCATTGCTGATAATGGAATTTACAACATTGACTGCACATGTGTGCACAAGCGGGTTATTAATGGTCAGTTCTACAGCCCTTCTTTATCATTTAACTATGCGATAAAATAATTTTAGAAATACTTACTCAAAAAGCAAAAACGGGTATTCCGTGTATTCAAAAACCTAAAGATGTGCAGACTGAAGAAAAAGGGTAGGGGGGACCAGCCCCATACAGGCAATACCACTAGCAGCTTCTAGGGACAAGAAGTAGTGGGCCAGCTGATTGGGGAATGGGTATGGGGTTGAAAAAAAAATCCACTGCCTCTTCTTTGGCCTCTTCTGTTCCTAACTCCTGGTAGCACACAGGTCCCCAGACTCTCCTAAGCCAATCTCGATGCAGCTGTCATGAGTGTAGTCACTACAAACAGGTAATCTTAATCCCTCCATGAGCTCAATCTGTTGATAAAAAACAATGGTAGGTTACTTCCCTACCACTCTCCTACGAATCGTTATTTTATGAGCTACAAATGTATCCTTTATCTCCTGTTTAGATATGGTTGTCATACAACCTGGATCTCCCTGAATCTGGAAATTAAATAAATTACTAAACAAATCATGGATATATTTAAGCCACTGAATACGTGAGCTTTTATCCAAGAGTAGACCATCTTTAATGGTGGTTTGGGTAAAATTTGTCCCAACTTTGGCACAGATGGATCTCCATAGCAATAAAGGCCACATAGCAATCTGATTCAATAGATAGTTTATTCCTATTTCACGATGGATAATTTCGGTAGACGCTGATGGGGTAGACACAAAAGGTGTTTTAAAAGAGCATTTTCTTTGTGTTGTAGAATCTGATTATGAATATGGCCCCACACCATAAAGGGCTGTGGCTACACATATGGCCTTATATAGGTCTTGACCATCTTTGAACAAACATTAGGCTTGTGCATCCAATTCTCATTACCTGAGTAAGTTATTTCCAGGTAACAAAAGGTATTAATAGATTCTACTGGGGAACTCTCCATATAGAAAGTTCCAGATTTCTTGGTTTTCTGGCCACAAACCACAACAAAAGTTTTTGCCTTATTAATTGGTAATTTCCAATTCATAAAATGACTAAATTTATCTATTAATCGTTGTAAGCCAACTGGGGTTCTAGAAAGCAACACAGCATCGTCTGCGTAAAGTAAGACTGGTTCGGGCTGTAATCAATATGAGAAGCATCTGCCTGTACCGACCAAAGGGCTTTGTCAACTTCATTTATAAATAAAGAGAAAAGTAATGGTGATAAGACACAGCCCTGGCGGATACCTCTTTACACCTCAAAGTGTGGTGTGCACTCACCATGATGTGCATATCACACCTGGCACGAAAGTTTCTCATACAGCCTTGCGAGGTAAAAAACATATTTCTTTAGAGGCCCCAAGGTTAACCCCTTCGCCGCAGCGTTAATTTCGCCGCGGGGGTGTCCGTGGGGCTCGGGTACTCAGGATGGCTCCCGGCCATCATGAGTCACAGGCGTGTGCTCATGACAGCCGGGAGCCATCCGAGCCCCGCCCTCGAATTAATTTGCCCGCACAGGTGGGGAATTAATTGCGCGTGGGCTGAGCGGCAACGTTCAGACGGCTCCCGGCCATCATGAGCAGCCGTCGTGAGCATGGAACGGGTTAAGCAGAGTAGGCCATGAGATAGTATGATCAACAAGGTTTAACGCACTGCTGAGATCTGCAAAAAAACAGGCCTATTCTTCCCTGCTTAGCGAGCTTATATTTGCCTACCAGGAGTTCTAAGTTGATGCGTTGTTCGAGAGTTCCCAGCCCTTTTCAGAAACCATATTGGACTGGTGAGCGGATCTCATTTTCAGGGGTCCAATCTTCAAGTCTCACCAATAGTACTCTGCTCACCACTTTAACTGATGAATCCAGAAGTGAACTGGGGCGATAATTTTTAGCTTTGGCTTTTATGCCTTTTTTTAAAATGAGGATTATCACAGATTGACTCCATGATGGCGGTATATACTCCGCACTGGTAGGTTAAAAGCTCTAGGTAAAATAGGACTCCGTAGTTCTATTTCCTCCTTTCTAAATGTCAATGGGGACCCCATCTGGGTCTGGTGCTTAACCACCACTACTTCTATTCCATCTGACCTGAACTTCGTTGCTTGTAATATCACCAACCACTTCCTGTTCTGCTTAGCATCCTAGATACATCAGGATCAGATGGATTAAAAATACTACAGAAGTGTCTCACCCACTCTTTACAATGAACATTAGAGTAATTCTGGGAATTAATCCCTCTTAAACGATGAGTTCAGTTTCCCAAAATAACTTGCAGTTCGCTGTATCCGCTGCCATGGATAACTTGTCCCACGCTAGCTCTTGGAGCTTGCTTTTCCTTGCCTTAAGAGCCAATTTATAATTAAAACGGAAGTATTTAATTTCAAAATTTCTAGGTTTACTGCCTTAAACTTGTTTAAGTTGGCTATGTGCCTGGGTACAAGTATGATCAAACCAACCTCTGTGTTGTCTGCTTTTTTGTTCCTGAAGGGTGTAGTCTACATCCCCTCAAAGACGTTAATTTTTTCGAAATTGGCTTACAGCAGGGAGGGACTAATCTCGTTGAGGCAAGAAGAAATCTCTACATCACATTTTGTAACAATTTCATAAAATTCTTTTGCAGGTTCCACACCTGCCCATTTAATACGTGTTCCATTTGGTCTAATAGGAGCAATACTAGTTATGAAATCTTGATTTGTTACCCTTTTTTAGCCCCCAGACAAGGATCGGCATCGAAATACAGTTATGGTCACGCAATGCCTGCTCAGTAATCCATGGAGTAGAACACAAATGGCTACTGCTACCTGAATATACCATATGGTCCGTAATAGAAGCAGCATTTTTGTCAATAAATGTTGGTATATTAGTATCCTGGGTGCACTGTAGCAATTAAAGGTCATATTTAGCCATCCACAAATTAAGAGCTCCCCTTTAATCATTGCATGTGAAATGCATGCTTTCATCATCCTCACTAAGCATGTTCCCACAGACCTTGTTCATAGACAATGGACCAGATTGTATATTAAAATCCCAAACCCATATTAGAAAGGGGTTAGTCTTGATAATGCCTAACAGTTTATCAAGCACATTATCCAACTCTAATACAATATCACTGTAGGTTGTGTCGATCAGGTTATTATAATATTTAACCATGACCTCGTCCCTTCTGTCTTTGCAGTGCAACCACAACATCTGGGAGTGTGGTCCTATGATAATAGTTTTAAACAATAATAGCAGATAACGTATAGAAATAAAGATCAAGATCCCCCCTTTGGCTCTACCGGCTGGAAAGGGCATTGCCTGAAGCCAATATGAACCAAACCCTTCTACATACACTGGTTCAGTACAACAGGTCTCTTGCATACACATTATATCGATCACTAGTAATGAAATCCTGCCATGCTGGTGAATCCTGGTTGCTTCTTAGGCCGGCAACATTCCAGGTTGTGATAATATAACCAATCTCTAATGATTCCCTGGAATAACTCTGGGGTACTCGCCCTTACTTCCTTTATCTATACTTTTAAACAGGGCCTCTATAAATATATACTCTGTTTCTGTGGTGACTATAGGTTCAATCTGAGGTAGGTCAGTTACAGGCAGGGCCCGCGTCTTTGGCATCTACCTAGTCTCCAGTAGAATGAGGCCCAAGCTTGTAAGATTAATACCCTTATGTCAATCATCTTGTAGGGTGCTCAAAGCCTGGTATCTATTTGAGACTGGTAAATCATGTTGGGGTAAATAGACAAAGCTGAATTCATACTCCAAGGGTTTTGTGTAGACCAGAGATGTCTATAGAAAAACGCAAGTGGTTGCAATGTCCTGTTCAAATCAAATTGAGACAATGGGGGGGGTGCACTAAGGTATTTCTAGCGTTTCAACAATTAATGATAATACAGTCTTGGTTGAGACACTTCCCTAAGGGGCCAATCCATCCCACTCTTCATGTCAGGAAGATCTGTTTAGCTCTTGCCAACAGGAAGTCACAACTCTTAGCAAGCCAATACACTACTCTGTTCTTTAGGTTGTCATGCCTCTCCATTTGTCCCAACTGCAGGGGAGGCTCATTCACCAAAACCATTCCAGTTATCTGCTGTGAATAATTGTCTGATACTGCACAACTGACGATTGGGGGTCACTCATCCATCTAGGGTCTGGGCGATTAGGTTTGCTGAGTTGTGTGTAACGTTTTTACAATTCCCTCATAAAAGCTGAAAATCCAGTGCCACGTATTGGCTTTGAAGACTGATCAGGTAGTGCTTTACACTGGTGAACAGTAGCGGATTGTTACAGCTACCTGGACGTGAAAATTGGCATATAAACCGCTGAGGGTAAGACGTGTGTCTGTGGACACACTTGGCGAAATTGGAAATACTCAAGAGTGAGGCAAGGATCTCAGTCTGTCTTGACTCCATGGCACATGATGATCTGTCTTAATCAGAACCCAAACTCACTGAATGTAATGCAAGTCATAGCATCCAATACCCATTGGCCTCTTATATACACATTGGACAGTGTCTGTACCATTCCTTTTCCAAGGCACACATCCGTTATGATGCCCTTGGTTCACTATTAGTGGTGCTGGCAGTGCAAATTTCTGTACAAATGCATGTGGCGCAATTGCCCAGTTGTCATAATAAAACTATTACTCCCAGGATGCTCTGTAGTCAATGTACATTAAGAAGTAACTTCCTAGGCAATTATGCAGATAAAAAGCGAATGCTAAATGTCTCTAATATGTGTCTCTAGTCAAGCGTTACTACAATTAACAGGAAAAGATAAAACATGTAAAAACATTCTTTTATTTATTCATTCATTACATGTAAAATTGTGCAAATACTTAATACATAATATTATTCCATACATATGGAGTAAAAACAATTACGATCATAAAAATCAATGTTTACAAGGAAAAAAGTAGACATTTCTGTGGCAAGACTGTTTACTTTTCGACGCACGTTTCGGTGTAAGTTACCGAGTTACGCCTTCGTCAGGAAAAAGCCACAATTCCTGTAATTAATAAAAACAGTACTAAGCAATAATTCAGACATGTTATTTCACAGATTCATCTATATTGTAAATAACATTACATCTATATGACTGACACCTATTATATGCTAGTAGATTTTATGTCTTCATTTATTATTTCTAAAAACTTTGAAATGGTCTTCAGACAATGCATTTTCTAAGAGGATCTTACGATGAAATAACCATGTGACTGCAATTCCATTTGTAAGTACTCATAGAAAACAAATATGATCATTTTATCTCATAAAGTAGGGTGAAGGAGAGGTAAGCTAGTAAGTCCCAAACGGCCCATGGTGGTTACTGCTAGACCCTGAAGGTAAGTGGTTATCTCAAATGAATTTCCAATTAATATACCTGCACTCCAGAGTAGAGAATAAAATATCCCATGTCGGTAAGTACCTAATGATACAAAACAGCAAATATAGTTGCTTAACTATAATAAATATTAGTTTAAGAGCAATGTTCTCTAATCATTTAGGTGGATTTCTCTATACCTGATTTATTATGTACCAATCCAACCAGGGTGTTCTCAATTGTAGATCAATTCTGAGTTCACTATTGTAGATCAATCCGAATGGTAGGTTAAAATTCCTTTTTATATTATGGACATAGCTGATTGGATTGGATAATCTGATCTAGAAATAAAAGGTTAATGTTATTTGGTGCATAATGCATGTCCTCAGTGTGTGTATGCGGATTAGGTGTTTACGATTGTTACCTCAATGAAGGGTAACTAGCTGCTCCAGATATAAAACTCAATGACTATGTCTTGCATGGATGGCAGACCTAAATCGCGTAGGTAGCGAACATATGGTGGATTTGATATATCCTAAAATTAGAAAAAGGATAAAACCGTGATATTTCTTACATTAGGATTCGTAAAATTCTATACATTTTTATAAACTTCTCTCCTTAGTTCCTGATATGTGGTTCTGAATCCTTAAATGCAACAGTCAACTACCGACTGAAATGGCTGTACTATCTTATTTGACCTGCTTTTTATACCTAGTACTGCTTTAAGTGCAAATGCTGCCTTTGTGTATATTTTCAGTTAACACAACACATTATAGCTAATACGATCACATTATATTAGAGAGGTCTCGATGGTTGGGATGTTAATCTATGGCAGGAGATGTGCCCGTTAATTTCAACGTGCCATTAATCAAAAGAGAGGACTAGGTAGCTAGTCTGTATCCCCAGGGATTTTATGTATTATCAATAGGGACTAGCCTAATTGTGCAGAGACTCAGATTAGTACGTTATGGGGTAAACCATTTGGTTTGTCCATGAAGCCCTCACCCACCAACCTGGTTGGTGGCATGCTTCATCATCGGGCCCACCCAGTGACACCGAATGTGTCCCGGGTGTGCTTTGACACCTGATTACAGCAGAGCAGGTATAATTACTGAGTGTGCAGTGTGGTGAAGTGAAGGTTAAAAGCTATACAGTGGTCCCAGTACCAGAGGGTGAGCAATACTTTAATCACTGGGCCTCTGGTAGCATTAAAAAAGGCTGATGGATGTGTAGGTGTATAATTATGACCTCCTGCATCCAGGTGTGGTCTACATGTTTCAGCCAGACCTTTATCTTTGAAACTGGCTTTCCTCCGGACCATTAAATAAGTGGTAGTGCAATCTTAATTTTAAGTGAAAGTGTAGTTAGAAAAATGTGTTTCACTCGCTAAGGTGCTCTATATGTTTGGGAGGGATTCCCTCTTTGAGCATTACTGAACATAGAGCATGAATGACATGACAAACATACAGGGTAGAGTTGTTAACATGCTTGCTTAGGTCACAGAAATGTTTGCTGGTATCTAAGGTGCTGCGTGCACAGTATAATTGCGGCAAATGGTGTAGCCATACTGGTGGTATGGTTATAGTGAGGGATAATCAATAAACAAGGTAAGAGTGTCCAATGGTAGTAGAAAACCACTATCAGGAGCAAGTCAAACGGCTTCACTTAAGGCGTTAAGGAAAGCCCTCACTCACCACCTAGTGATGACATGCTTCATCATCTGGCCCCACAAAAGAGACAGAGTGTCTATTTTGTTTGCTACGATGCCAGATTTTACTGCGGAGCGGGTTGGTGAGTTCAGGCAGTGTTGTGTAAAGAGAACTAGTGAGTGATGGATGGTTGAAAGTAGTCCGTAGTGTATCAAAATTAACTTTATTCTGGAGATCACTAGGGACAGGATAATTAAAAATTATGTGTAGGAAATGCGTCCACACTTAATTAAGTGGTAGTTTACTAGTAATCAGTCGACATGTTTCAGCCACAAAACGGTATGAATTTACCTGGCATTCATCAGGACTTCAGAGTGTACTAAACCCTGGTGGAATGGACTCTCTAGGGCCCGCCCTAACCTAGGGACGTGAAAGTGAAAATTTAACAGAAAAGTGTAAAAGTGCCAAAAATTAGGAGAGAATTTTGTCTTCCTAATGACTCCTGGTTTAGGAGGATTCCGTCTTTTCGGTTTCTGCACCTGTGGATAAAAAGACAAGGTCAGACATGTAGGACAAAACATACATAGAATATTGATGTTGATCGCTCATGTCAATCCAAAGTGCTCCAGTGTGTAGTTTACGAGACAAATTGTGGTAAAATAACAATATAGTTATCACCACCTTGGTCCCCAGACTTTGAACGCTAAAGGTGGGTAGTGCTGTGTTAAATACGTGCTATGAAAGGTAGTTAAAAAGGAAGGGTATTTCCTTGATCGCTATCAAAGTAAAATGCAGGCGCGATCGCGCTAACAGGTTAACATTTCTCACTTATGTGGTGTTCGGGATTCTTTCATGGGTCACAGGAGGGGGGTGGGAACGTAATTGGCACACCCTGCAATTAGTCGAAACAAAGGGAGTAAACGTACAGTCAGTCGTATAGCATTGGGTAGGTACTTGGCTCAGTGGAGTAATCATTAGATGGTTTACGCTTCTACTCACGCCCTCGACGCTTGGCATCCGCTGTGTACCTGCATCTACCCTCGACTGGACCCCGAAGATGTAGAGGTGAGACCAGGAGAGCGTTAAATAGGTTTTATGCGATGATAGTCTTCCGGGTGGGCGCGGTCGGGCTACATGTGTAGGCCAATCGGGGAGTTATGCCGTCATCTGCCGATTATTGGCACGTGATCTCGTGGTTATGTGGACCAATAAGGATCGGTGTAGACTGTTGTCATAGTGACAGCAGACTCAAAGATCAAAGAGATCTTTTCTTTAGTGAAATGGAGGCTTGGTCAGGTGCTCCAATCGAGACCCCGTTGTTATGGGGCGCGAGAGTTTTGATGACCCTAATGACCAGTTAAATTGTCAAAAAATCTGGAAGGGAGGGATACTGGATTACCCCTAAGTTATGAGGACGTAAGAACAACAGAGGGCCCCCGATAATCATTTTATCACAGAATTCCATGGGGTGTCGCCATTTAATCCAAGATGTGGGTTTCAAGTCTGTAGACCCAGCGCTGTTCTTTTTGGAAGAGGCGGTGGTTGATGTTGTTACCACTACTAATATGTTAAATGACTGTCCATTGCATATCGTTTGTTGTGTGGTTGAGTTCTAAGAAGTGTTTGCTCATCTTGGTTGTCGATTTTTAACATCTGATATTTGATCGATGCTCACAGATTCTCTGTTTGACCCTTCTGCTGGTCATGCCTACGTAGCGTAGTTCACATGGACACGTAATGAGGTATATTAGGTTCTGCGTGTTGCAATTGGTATGGTCTCTCTGTATCCACGTCTTGCCAGGCTCGAGTTGTAACATTTTTGAGTGCGTTGTCAAGTGTCAAACACTGCAGTTAGAGCACGGGAAATGGCCGACCACTCTCGGAAGGCCCCAGGTGTGCAGTCGCCGATCTTACTGTTTCTGCAGTATTTGGTTTTGGTCGTGTGTGGACCAATGCATCCTTTAGGCTGCGACCTTTCTTAAAGGAGAAGAGGTTTTTCCCAAGTTTTATGAGTACTCGAAAGTATTCTCCAGTTCTTGTTGGTTGATTTTTTTTATCAAGTTTGACAGTGAACTATGTGTCGTTACACATGTCAATGGGATGTCTTTTGTGTTATCGACCCTGTCCTCAAGGAGCGCTTCCCTTGGCTGGTTACATGCTCGTTTGTAGCCTTTGTTCAAGATTGTTTTAGGGTAGCCTCTGGCCTTGAGTTTCGTTGTGAGATCAGTAGATTGAGTTCTGAAATCATGTAGTTCAGAGCAATTCCTCCTAAGCCGTAGGTACTGGCCGTAGGGCAGATTTTCTTTTAAAGGTCGAGGGTGAAAACTAGTGTACTCCAGTAGGTTGTTTTTAGCCGTTGGTTTGTGATACGTCTTGGTGGTAAACCTTGCTCCAGAAACTTGGATTGTTACATCCAAGAAGGTAGCCTCAGTTTTGCAGGTGGTATATGTAAATTTCAGATTGGAGTCAAGAGTGTTGACCCAAGTAAGGAAGCCTGTAGCTGTTCATTTTCACCGGTCCATACAACCAGGACATCGTCTATGTAGCGCCGCCAGATTCTGATGGACGCAGAAAAGGGGCTATCTGGTTGCAAGATGTATTTTGCTTCAAAATCTGCTACATAGAGGCCTGCCACATTGGGGGCAAATGTGCTGCCCATAGAAGTTCCAGTGCCTTGGAGGAAGAGGTTGCCTTCATAGGAAAAGAAGTTCTCTTTAAGTGCCAAAGTAGCACACTCCAGGATGAATTTCTTAGAAGCTTGGTAGTTCCAAGTGACAATCTAGTGCTGCTCCCAGGACCCTGATGGTATCGTCCTGGGGGATGCTCATGTATAAGCTCTCAATGTCAAGCGTGACTAGTGTCAGTGTTTTCGATGAAACTCACGTCCTGGAGTAACTGGAGGAGGCTCTTAGTGTCCTTAAGATAGATTGGGGTACTCTCGACTATCGGCTTCAGATAATGGTCGCAGAAGCGCAATAATGGCTTCAAAAGGGAGCCAATCCCTTACACGATCGGGTGTCAGTGTGGGATAACCAGATATGCGGCTGTATTTGTGGTGGGCTAAACAGCGGAAGTAGCACACACAGATTGTGGGGTGGTGGACACATGAAAGAATGAAAATTAAAACAATACAGTATCCTCACACTGGCTAATCACTGCTAATGCTTCCTGGGATCACCTGGCAGAGGTGTTGACCCTAAAAGATGAAGGGGTCAAGAGTGAGGTGCAATCCGGTAAGGAGAAAAAAACACTGGCTTACCCAGATCGTCACTGTAGGCATGGTACTCACGAAACTCAGGACCTGTAGTGAACCTGTTGTCCTGCCGCAGTATCCAGAGTAACTGGCTCGGTCCAAGGACTGTTTAAATAACCAGGTTTATTAGTTTCACCTCCGTATGGGGAGACATAGAAAATAGAATGCCCTAGCTGAGTCATGCGAGTGCCGCGCATGTTCAGGGAGCTAGTGTTCCAATTCCGGAGTGCGCGCATGCGTATTGCTGAGATGGCAGTGCATGCACGTCACGTGCTTGCCGCGCAGGCAGGAGCTGAGCCTGAATGTTGCAGGTGCGGTCAACGGAAGATTTTAATTATATGCAAAACCATGCAGGGCCACTGAGGGTCAGGGGTGTTAAATAACGTGTAATGAGTAACGAAAAATATCAAGGCAATAAAGTATTATTTACACATGTACATGGGGCACACAGAGGGATGCTGAACAACTGAGTTTATAAACGGCGTTTGAATCATGTGTGCCAAAAACCTACTCAGTGTTTAGAGTGGCAAAGACCACGTGTGGTCAATATAATGGTAAGCCAGGGTGTTCGAGATTTTAGTGTTCAAGGTTTTAGCGAGTTCCAGGGTATGGAGTCATTTGAGCCATTGAGATGTGTTGAGGCAAAAGATCCATCGTTGCTCCTTGGTTAGGAGAATCCTTTTGTTGTCTGGTGGTGGTGAACTGTTCAATGACAGTCCAGGTTAAGTCATTAGGGGTGTGTTGGTTAGATAGTAAGCGTTTTGTTAGTATCCTGATGTTCTTCCCACATCTGATTGTGCTTCTGTGCTTAACTATCCTGATCCTCACTTTCCGCGTTGTCATGCCCACATAACTGAGTCCGCAACGGCAAGTGATGAGGTACACTAAATTGCTCGAATTGTAGTTGGTGAATTGGCATTGCATCCATGTCTTGCCTGCTTCGAGGTTGAGTGTTTTGGATGGTTTCGTGAGGTGCCCTACACTGCAGTTGTTGCATGGATGGTGGCCACTTATTTTGGGTAGGCCCCAGGTATTAAGGATGGTGTTGTCGATTGGTTGAGTGTTTGTTCTAGGTCGTGTGGACACCAGTTGGTCTTTTAAGTTATTAGATGTTTTGTAAGCAAAGCGTGGGGTCTCCCAGTTTCTGGAGCCTGAGTTGATGATTTTCCAATGCTTGCAGATGATGTTTGAGACTTGGTTGGAGGCAGTGTTGTATGTGGTCACACACGTGACAATGGGCTTTTCAGGCTCTTTCGTCACATTTTCCAGAAGTGACTCCCTATTTTGGTTGCGGGCTCTTTTGCATGTTTGCATGTTTTGGCGATGACCCCCCTTGGGTAGCCACGTTATTCTTCTAGATTGTTGGATATGGCATGTGATTGGTGTTTGTAATCAGTTATGTTGCTACAGTTCCTGCAGATGCACAGGAACTAGCCGAATGGCAAGTTTTTCCTGAGCGGTCTTAGGTGGAAACTATCGAATCTTAATAGTGAGTTCCTAGCTGTAGGTTTGTAGTAGGTGGTTGTGCGCAGCGCACCACTTTCAGCTATGATAAGGTCCAAAAAAGCCAGATTGGTTGCGCTACTAGTACTAGTAAATCTGAGTTAGGGGTCACGGCCATTGATCCACATCAGAAAAGCATCCGGTGCCTCCTGTGTGCCCTCCCAGATAATGAAGATGTCATCTATGTACCTGCGCCATGTTTTTATATTTGTTGAATGAGGGTTGGTGGGTGCCATGATGTTTGTTCGAAGTGGTGGACATACAGTCCTGTCACACTTTGCGTAAAAACACTTCAAAATTGATGTTCCATTTGTTTGTAGGTAGTACATCCCCTGGTACTCAAAGTAGTTCTGTTTGAGTGCTAGGGTTGCACAGTCAAGAATGAAGTGTCTTGGAAGGTGGTAAGTCCAAGGAGTTTCCATGAGTGCGTCATGTAGCACAAGAGTGGCATCTTGCGGTAGACTGGTGTACAGACTTTCTATGTCTAGTCCCACCAATAGAGGTGTGGTCTGGTCAAACCGCTCGTCCTTGATGATGTTCAGGAGGTGTTTAGTGTCTTTGATGTAGGTTGGCGTTTGTTGGACCAGTGGGTTGAGGAAATGGTCATAGTACCGTGACAAGGATTCTAGTAGTGAGTTGATTCCCAATACTATGGGTCTTCCTGGGGGTGGTATTGTGCCATTGTGTACTTTAGGTGCAGTGTAGAAATATGGCACTTTTGCATTCTTGGTGCATAGGTACTCCGCTTCTTGTTTAGAGATTAAGTCTGCGTCACTGGCACCCTTAAGGCGTGTATGGTATTTTGCAGCTCGACAGTGGGATCCTTGTTTAGACATCTATAGTTACGGGTGTCATTGAGGAGTCTGCGGCATTCTTTGTCGTCCGTTTTGTCCATTACTGCGATCCCTCCACCCTTGTCTGCTGGTTTTATAATGAGGGTGGGGTTGTTCTGCAGACGTTTGATAACTTATCGGTCATGTTTGGATAAGTTGTTGAACGTGTCCTTTGGGTTGATTTCAAAGCACTTGCAAAAAAAAAAAAACACTTGCTACTGTAAGTCTAATATGTGACCTTGGAAGTGGCTAGGTGATGCTTTAGTGCAATAAGATACGTCCGTTTTTAGTGTAGGTATACACGAACGCAAGGCATGGCAATGCGTCCAAACGAAGTGACTGTAATTAGCGAGTTCTTATCTGCTAGTGCTCACCTTAGTTAAAGGTTTCTTTAGGATGTGGGACTTGCTTTTGATGTGTAGTGGTCTGTTCCTCAATGGAGAATGACCAATATTTCCTGTATTACCGCTATGTTTAAATAGACCTGCCGTGATTGATTGGCCCATTGCTGATGACGTCTACTGGAGATGTCAGACGCTACTCAGTGTTGCCTGCGTCCAGCATGGATATAGAAGAAATTTAATGGAATCAGATTTCTTAATTATTTCTGAAGCCGGAAACTTATTTGACTGGAGTAGTTTTAAAATCACATAAAAACTTCATTTGTTCAGCATTAAATAAAAAATAGATTTACATGGAGCAAATTGTTTCAAATGATATTTAAATATTAATTTGGGCTGTTTTAGAATGTAGAGCCTGCCTAACTTTTTATATATGAGCCATCCAATTATTTATATATTTAAAACAAGTTGATTCCAATGCAGGTCGAGATTCAGGAATAGTAGTATTATATATCAGAACATTGTGCAAAGGATGCAGTAAATGACTATATAATTGCATTTTCCCTCTGCAATTCCCTGAGGCCATTTTTAAATGTGTTCAGGGAAAATAAAGAAGACTTCATGTTTCTTACGGATCCTACTCCCATTTTTGTCATCTGATGTATTGATCTTCTCTAGGATACACCAGCAGATATCCTCTGCTCTGTCGCAATACATGGAAATGCTTCACCAGAAGGGCCATCCGTTTTTTAGTTTTTATATGGCTCTAGAACTTTCTCCTACTTAGCCTAGTTGGCATGGACAGAGAATAAGGTATATTCCATTTTGCGTCCTACAATTCCACGTTAGTGGCTTGAATCTTCAATCTATTGTGGATAAGTGTTTCACCCAAAATAGTCACAGGATTTACATTTTGTACAACTGGTTGTTTCCTTGATGGGAAATCTACTGTCAATAGATTTTTGGATAAAAGGATGGTTCGCATTATCTTCAAATCTAGAGTGTACCATGACATCTTTCAGATGTTTGTTCCTGCGATAGGCATATAAAGGTTTCTCTAATTTGTTGGTACTAGAGGAGTCACAATTTAAAATATGCCAGTTTTTGTTGATAACCTGTTTCACTGTAGCATTCAGGGTAGAGTGTCAGTCAGTCAAAATACTTTATTGCGATAACTTAATATCATATAAAGAGAATGGCAAAATGCAGATTATTTAAAATACATATACAATAAATACATACATTAAAAACGGTAGAGATACAAAAAGGATAAAAATCGTACAGCATATCACATATCATATATAAAGTGCAAAGTGCGAGATACTAAAAGCCCCAGAATAAGACCTATCTGTAACCAGATATGACCCTGTTACAAGTCCTATTATAATTAGAAAGTGCCTTTTATAATGCTCGGTTTATGCTACTAAAGGGGGGTTACCATATTTTTTTAATCTAATATTCCTGCTCCTAATAGCGCTCACTAGGAAACTAGCCACATGGAACATAATCCTAGGAGTCTGCAGAAGCTGTAAATAAATAAGAGCAGGTTTAACTTGAGTAAGTCCAACCTCCTTAAGAATGGGCACAAGGAACTTCCTCCTTGCCTCTACGTAATGGCTACAAAACATCACTAGGTGCATAGTATTTTGTTCGGAGAAATGATCATAGGAGCATGGTAACGCCTTTTCTGGAGTACTCCATACAGGATAAAAACCAAGATTAAAATGTATCAGGTTAAAACGAAAACGAGTTAAGATAAACCTGTGGTAAGGGTGGGTCACCATATTCAGGTAGTTTTCTGGGCCGTCCGGTATAGATAATATTAGACTGGCCCTAACACTTGCTTTTTTCAACTCACTCTCTTCTCTCTCCAGGGAGAAGAGCTCTCTCATTGCACACTTTGTGAGTGCAATATCTTTGGGTGTTCTAGACTCTGTTGCAGAGGATAACTCTGGCCTCCCCAACTTGAAAAAATTTTCCTAATGTAAGTCAACCACTTAATGTTGTTAACTTTGTCGAAACACACAGTCTTTCATAATAGTGTGATTTAGAGGGATTTCTTTGTTAAGCCACATCCTCAGCCATGCTACTAAAGGTGCTGTTTTTATCAAGTCTGTGATGTAGCCTTCCCCAAGTTCTAAGTGTACAGTGTAGGACGGAGTCAATTGTGGGACACCAAGAACAGATCTGAAGAATTTATTTTCCATGATCTGTATGGAGTCTAATCCCCTATAACCCCAAATTGAGCTGCCACAAGATGCCACTGAAATACATTTAGCCTTATAAATTTTCATTATGGCTGCGATTGGCCTGGCCCCCAGTTTCTTAGAGAACCCCTGGAGAGCTGAGGATGTTCTAACTAACGAGGTTACTCTGTTCTTTGATTGGGGTCCCCAATTACCCGTTTCATCGAATGTGATCCCTAGATAAGGGAAGGAAGCTACTCGAGCAAGCTTCTTCTCTCCACAAAAAAAGGTTTTATGACAGTTTTTCCTTGCTGCGCTGCCCATAAGCATGATTTGGGACTTCTTCGCGTTTATTTTTAGATCAAGTGAGCCCATAAAGGTTTCAAAGGCATCCAGAAGGCGTTGGAGCCCCACCCCGGTACGTGCGAGAAGTACCGCGTCATCCGCGTAAAGGAGAACAGGGATCCCCTGTTCCCCTGCACGCGGAATGTCGAGGGTCACATCCCTCAGGGCGGGTTCCAAAGCATTCACATATAATGTGAACAGTAGGGGTGCAAGAATTCACCCCTGTCTGACCCCTTTTTCTGAAGCAAAGACCCCCGTACACCTTCCACCCGTGGTAACTCTAATTTTAGCTGTAAGGCCCGAGTGCAAGTCAGCCAGTAAGTTAACTATTGTCCTGTCCAAGCCCATTTCTAGCAATATGGGCCAAAGCTTTGATCTGTTAACCAGATCAAAAGCAGAGGAGAGGTCCATGAAACCGAGGTACATGGACCCCTCCTTGGCCTTGGTGTATTTCTCGATCAACAAATGCAGATTGAGACATTGGTCCTGAGTGCTTCTTTTGGGTCTAAATCCATATTGCACATTGGTCAGAATACTTTTTTCCGTTGCCCACTCATTTAATTTTGCTAATATGACTCTTCCTAATATTTTAACTGATGAGTCAATCAATGAGATTGGTCTATAACATGCAGGATCCTGCCTGTTTCCATTTTTTAAACACAGGGATAATTATTGAAGTTTTCCATGACTCTGGTATGTTATCATGGCTTAAGGCATTGAAAACCCTACAGAGTAGTCTAGACCAAAAATTAGGGAAACATTTAAAGGCGTCAGCAGGAACACTGTTCGGTCCTGGCGCCTTTTTCTTCAGAGTACAATCTATTGCTTGTAAAACTTCTGTTACCTCAAAGTTCAATTGGTTTCCATTGGCTATGCTGCCAACCAGACCCCCGGCACCTCCACTACTGTGGTCAGAATAAATATCACTAAAATGTTTTATCCAACCTTAATCAGGTATATTAGTTTCAAGGGGAGAGTTCTCCTCTCCTGTACATAAAGGTTGGTTAACAATCTTCCAAAATTCTCCACTATTTTTCAATATCGCTGGATCTGATAGCTGGGACCAAGCTTCATCTTTGATCTCTTTTTCCTATCTATGGCTTTTTTATACCGGGCTCTACAGGTAGTGATAAGTGCATGGACTTTTGGGTCAGCCTTCAAAGCACATAACAGCGCACAGTGTGCTTTTGAGCATCTGTTGTCAAACCATCTTTTGATGGGCAATATCTTCATTTTTGGACCAGCAAGCAGTCTTTGATTAATCTTGCTGCAGATGCTACCAAAGGCAAGTACCACTTCCCTATTGTGAGCCTCACTAGATAAACACACACCAACCTCGTCCTCAGCGTCGGAGAGTACCTCTTGTACAAAGGATTCTGGAATTATGCTGTCCCATTTCAATCTGCGACCCTGGTCTTTAACTTTAGGTGCTATCCTGTTGTCGCGAGGACCATCTTTTCGCCCTAAAAGATCAGTAATTACTAAATCCAAGGAGACAGGATTATGATCGCTAAAAACAGAAACCACACTTTTATACATTAAAACTTTACCTAATAAAAACAATGAAATGAATATATAATCAATAATAGAGCCATTGTCTGTTCCCTTGAAAGTAGGGACCCTGACCCCCCACCCTCCCCTCACCCAGACTCACATAAGTTCCATCTTGCTAGAAAGTTTTCTAAACATTCCCCCTGTTTATTATGTTCAAGGTGGATTGGCAAGCAGTTAGGAGGGGATTCTTCTTCATCGCAAACGCACATTAATATACAAGGGTGGATATTGAAATCCCCCCAAAAAATTATTTCAAAAGAATTTACATTTTCACTGTAGACTGAAAAAAACTGATCCAATCTATCTAGACTTTGCAAAGTACAGTCAGATGCGTTGGCATTATAAAAATGTATAAATAAAATATTGGGATGTTCTGCTGAAGAAAGTTCAACAATTAGACAGTGATCAGAGCCCGAATCGCATTTCTTCAGGCGACCTTTTATGTCTAGTTTAAAAAGACTTAAAAGGCCTCCCTTGGCTCTTCCTGCAACACTGGACACTGCTGGGATACAAAAGTGACTATAGCCATCCAATGAAAAACTATTTTTTTTGTCCCAGGTTTCTTGTAATGCAATAATGTCGAACTTGCAGATAAAATCTGACCATGCCGGGTTTCCTACTTTTGCCTTAATCCCTGCGGTGTTCCAAGTAAGTATACTAAGTACAGGTACATGATTCCCTTCATGGCTATTTTGTTTGGGCGAAAGTCAATCATTTTGGTCCAAAAAGGATAAAGGAGTATAACGATTAGACCACAAAAGAGGTTGTGCAAAAGGATTTTGATGAACTGGATGAGCTGGATGATTTGCTATGTTACAGCTTCGGTCTTGGACCATCTGTTATTCATATCCCAATTGTTATCCCACCCGGGTGCGGGGCTCCTAGGGTAGGTAACATTCTGTTGTTCTCCAGAGAAAATTTTTAGAGTTAATGGGACGACGGTACCCTGTCTACGTTGGGGCGGGAGTAAGTTAGTAAGGATGTTTGGCAGAACGCCTGGATGTGAAAAACTCACTGCCACACAATCCCCTTTGAATTTTTTGGGACGATTTCCTAGCCAGGGAACCCTTTTTGCAGTCTTGATCTCCCGAGCCAGTTGCTGCCCCCCCCCCGGAGCTAACTTCATATTGTTTGTGAGCCATTGTAATGCCTTATTTGACAAAGAAGTGGATGATTCAGCTATACCACCTTCATGGGGGGGGAACGTTGGCTAATACTAATACGACTGGCGAGGCTTCAACTATAAATTTTAAAGGGTCCGTTGTCTGGGCTTGTACTGGGGGGATATTGACTGTTAGAAAACCATCACCTTTACCAACTATCTGATTAGCATTCGTTACCGGTTGCTGCACTGAGGGGTTAGTGTGCAGCAGTTCATCTGTTCCCTCACCAGCAGCATTCCCTCCAGTATTGTTGCCCAAGTTAGCAACCAACGTGGTAATATTTTCAACCCCCCCCACTACCTTATCCTGCTGTCCTCCCAGCTTTTTAACCTCAGTTTGTAGTTTATCTATTTTAGCTACTAGAGGTTTAATGATAGCTTTGATTTTACATTCAATCAACTCAGCAATTTTTGAGAACAAATCATCATCAGCAGTGTATTTTACTTTCCCCTCTCCATTGTCCTTTAGTTTTGCCTTTGGGGTAATTGCCCTCTTCCTCCTTGTCCCAGACCGCAGCCCTCCCCGCTTTGGCTGTTTTTTTACACATGGACATTCTGGCCGAAGGGCATGGTCTGAGGTGGACTGTTCTTCATCAGAAAGACACACCTGTACCTCCTGTTCAGAGTCCGTATCCATATCATTCTCAGGGTCCGCAATAAGTACCTCGGGGGCAGACACTACATTCACAGGAATATCGCTCTTGCCCTGATTAGTAGGGAGGCTAGGATGGTCATCGGAATCAGTCTCCAGGGGTGTAATGTCATCAGTGAGAGGAAGTATGGTAGGGCTCAGGCAGCGTAAGTCTGGAGATTGGCTCAGCCCCAGAGATTCTCTCCTTTGTATGTTTATTTTTTGCACAGTTTGGACCAAATAGTTTTCCATAGTGTTAGTTGTGGTAACAACGCCTTTTTTCGGCATCCTGCCACTATACCCAGGAGACTACCACTTCAAACTTAAATCTAGGGACTATATCAAGGGCAACAGTATCTTACTTGGATGTTGGGGCTTTTTTCATCTGTCCGGCAGCGTTCCTGGCCCTGTCCCTGTCGCTTCCTGCTGATGAGGGCCGTAGAGTGCCCGCCCTTTGCCTGGGCTTAGCCCGGCGCACGCCCGCGCGCGTCCCGTAGGGGGTGTTGGTGTCTTATGCGCCTCCGGGCGCCTGTTGCGCGATTTTTGGTACTCCATATATACATCCTGTTTTACCTTTTGCGCAATTTAAATAGTCTCATTTTTTGGTTATAAAGGTTTTGAGATAAATTTCAAATTTAGTTCTAGTTTGAGGACTACATTTTCAAAGGTGGATACCTCTGGTTCTACTTGTTCTAATGTGGGGATACATTTTTAAGGCAACGTTAAACTGTTGGTATGGAGGCTATGGCTTTGTTCATTAGATCCAAAAAATGTTAATCTAATTTTCCTGAAGGAAAAGAGTATGTCTTGGAAAAGTTCAAACTTATTAGCAGACGCATGGGGGAACATACAATAGGCCTTTGGACAGAACATCTGTATCTGACGGGTCTAGTTGATAGGATGACAGATTAAAAATGGAAATTGTATTCCGTGCTTCCAATACTGTTCCTAGTTTCCAACAGATATTGGCGATCTGGTTGGTAAGGGTGTCCCTGATGGTTCCCTCTGGATTGGGGTTGAGGTTGGAACCTGACTCTGTTTTGCCCCTTCCTGGTCCTCGATGGCCTAAAAAATACTTGTGGTTATTAGGGTTAAAAGAACTATACGAGTCGATTGGTTCATATTAGTGGGGAATAAGCCTTCATTTTCAGAATCAGAAGTATCTGAAAAAGTTGTGACTTTTTCTTGTCTGGATGTTTGTTCATTTGTGAAATGATTGTTTATAAAAATCTTCATTAAGGTATGGGTACGTTCTTTCTAGTGTACAAAACCTCTTCTCTTTAGTTAGTTTGTCTAACTTTATCTGATTTAGATATTCCGCAAATGAGGCTAGTTCTCCATTTGGCTCCTTTAGTTTTTTAGTGGCTTCTTCTACACTGTTTTTTTTAATTTTGTCCTCTAGTTCACTCAGTTCTATTCAGTGGCGTCACTAGGGTTGGTTATCAAAAGTGCATACATCCTCTGTGAATGTATCCCTGATGTAGGGTACTCCATGGGTTCTATATAAATGACTCCCTTTCGTTCTACTCTAATATCATTTATTTGCAGTTATCACAAGTTTGTGTGGGATATTTCACATCATATCAATTCCACCAGCTATACGTTTAAGACATAAACATTATTGTAAATCAGTCCATAACATTCCGTTGATTACTCAAATGCATTTCGGGCTAACTAGCCCTTTATGAAGGAGGTCTACGATTTAAGAAAATGAGATATAGCCAATTATTACATAAATACAAGTGAGCATACACAATTGTTCATAGGTGACATCATAATATCATGCTTTAAGTGTGCGAGTGCAAAAACAACAAGTGATGGACCGAATGTGGATCAATGTCACACACTCACCCAGTCAAAAGATCTGGGCCCAAATCCATCGTTTTTTTGCACTCCACACCACCCTGGGTTAGACAATGGCGAGTGCCACATGTTTATTTAAGTGCTCGTGAAAAGTAACCGGCATATGAGGGGCGGCGTGTGTTTAACGAGATAGAAAACACTTACGTGACTGAGTCTCAAAATGCTCAAAGGTAGCTATAACAAATAGAGAGGCGCTATCAGAACTCGTGAGTTCGACAATTAGGAATAATGGTGACATGGCGGCCACAAGAGCCGACTTGGAGTATAAAAAGTGGGTTCTGCTTCGCCTAGCGATAGTACCGATATGCAGCTGTCGGCCATAATGGGGGTAATGCGGTGAGGTTACCGTAGGTGCTTAGGCTGAAAAAAGTGAATGATTCTGATTGGATCGACGAGGTGTCTCGTGACTAACCAACATAAAAGTTGGACTACATTCGCCACCATCTTAGGAACGAAAAAGTGCAAGAGTGACTTGTGTTTTCAATAAAGTTGTGATTTAAATAAAGTTATGTTGGCACAATTGTCACAATGTATACAGTTAACATTATCGGCATAATGAACGAAATTATAATGTATTATGATACAGGCCACATATAAGGACATAATCATCAGTAAGCCACCTCGAGGTGGTTAAACAAAACAACTAAATTCAGTCCTGTCATTAAGCCCAAAGGGCTTCATTGCTTGGAGGCGATATATCCAGGATATCTCCCTTTGTAGCAAAGTCTTGTTATTGTCTTTACCTTTGCGTTTCTTAATTATTTCAATTGTGCACTGTTGTGCTTGTGTTCCGAGAAGTATACTGCAATACTAGATTTCTCATTCCTGGTTCGGATGTTCGATTTATGTTCGTTTAATCGAGTTTTTCTTTTTCTTTCAGTTTTCCCGATGTAAATTTTCCCCCAAGGGCACTTTAATAAGTAAATTAGATTTGATGAGTCACATGTAGCATTAACATTGAGTTTGATGCTATGGCCCTTCATGGGATGGGCGATAGTGTTGCCTTTAATCACATTATTGCAACTGTTACAATTCAAGCATGGGCGTGTACCTTTTGATTCTCCGCGTTTGGGTTGTTCTTAAGACAATATCTCCTTAATGTTATTATTGCATGTATACGCAAAAATCGGGGGACATGTAAATAACTTTTTGAATTCAGGTTCTGCCATCAGTATGGGCCCGTGTTTCATGATTATTTTTTTATACGTGCTGCTCAGGGTTGAACATTTCGACACCAGTACCATTCTGTTGTCTTTCAATTGAGCGGTTCTTTTCAGCGTCTGTTCTCTTGAGATCATACCCGGTTTTCAGCTTCTGTTATGATGTTTTGAGGGTAGCCTCTTTCGGTAAATCTCTTGCCCATCTCTTTGATGCGTATTTTCCCCACTTCACTGTTGGATGATATGCGTTTAGCGCGAAGCATTTGAGAATATGGAAGATGGCGTTTTAAGGAAGGTGTAAGCTAGAAAAATGAAGTGTTATTACGATCCATCGCTTTGCGGAAAAGGTCGGTTTCAAAACTTGTGGAGGTTCTTGAAATGAGTACATCTAGAAATGTAATGTAATGTTGTGTTCACTCATCCGCCATGTGAGTTGTATTCGATCATCTCGAGAGTTAAATTCAGTTAGTGCTTGTCGTAAATGCTCTTCTGTTCCCTTCCACATGACCAGGTGGAATTGCCTTAAATGTATGTTTCCTCAAATTCCTTCATGTAAATATTTGCGTATGAAGGCGCTGCGCTGTTTACCCATGGACATTCCTGATAGTTGCATGTACCATACTTGTTCGTATTTAAAATAGCTGTGGTATAGAGTGAACATCATTGGTTCCATTACAAATTGCTGCATTGGTGTCAATATCACTGTTCATGATGGCCTTTTCAATAGCGTCGATCCCTCCTCCATGGGGGATGGACGTGTCTAGGGCTTTCACATCAGCTGTACCCAGAATGAACTTCTCTCCTTCCAGTATATTAACTTCGGATAGTTTAATTAGAAATTCTGTGGTGTCTTTTACATAGCTTCTCATTTGCTTCACAAGTGGCTGAAGGTACCTGTCAAGAAATTTCCCTACAGAGAACCCCTGGTAAATACAATCGGTCAAAATGGTGGGTCTTCGATACACTTATGAATTTTTGGTGTCATTTGAATTGATGGGCTCCTGGGATGTTCTACCAGTAGGTATTTTAAAGTTCTTTTATCGATGGTTCCTACTGTATGGGCTCTTGTCAGGATTTTGTTGAGTGTAGCTTTGTATTGTGTAGTTGGATTGTTATCCAGTTGCATATATGTTTCTGGATCAAAGATGTGTTCAAACATCTTACGTTGATACATTTGTGTGTTTAAGATCACCAATGCTCCCCCTTTGTCCGCTTTAATGCACTTAATGTCTTTGTTGTGCGCGATCTTTTTAAGTGTATCTTGATCCTTTTTGGGTAATGTTTTTGTTATTTTTTTGTTGAAATTCAATTTCATCAGGTCTTGTTTGACCAGCATTTCAAATGTATCAATGCACTTGTGGCTACATGGAGCCAAAAAAGAGCTGGGGGGCCTTAAGCCCATCAGTTGATCTGTTTTTTTTGTCAGTATTGGGTGTTAATACGTTATAAAAAAAAATGACGTAATCGTAATTTACGGGTGAATTTGAATGTACTGACTTCCAATTCTAACAAGTTCGTTCTTGTGGTTGGAATAAATGATGTCCCTTTTTCCAATAATTTAATCTCATAGGGTGTTAAGATGGTGTCAGAAAGATTGATTACTAGGTGTTGCGTTTCTTTTTGTCTTTTTTCTGGATCGTACTCCTTGTGTTGGGAGGACCTTTTTCTTTTTCCTTTTCTTTGGCTCCTCCGGAGTCTTCTGTCGTTTAAGCCAACCTCTAAAAAAGGCACAGAGGTGGATGATGTGTTATCGCTAGTACTGGGTCGATCACTGGCGTCTCTTGGTGCCTCAGTTGTAGATGCACCCGTTTTTCTTGGTGGTCGGCTCGATGTTTCACTACCAGATGACGATGTATCAGTCTTCTGACTGTATGGCATGTTCCTGCGTCTCTGGGCGTACACTACCGCCCAGTTGTAGACTTCTCCCAATTTGTAGTCCAGGGTATTTCTCCTGAACTTGCGGATCTTTCTTTCGTTAATCTCTTTAATGAGTTTGTCTAGTTGAGTTTTCATATCTTCTAAGATGTTAGACCAATCCTCTGGTGTCACAGTGTCTTGTAGTTCTTTTTCTATTTCTTTGATATCTGTTTCCAGGTCCTTGAGTATATTAGATAATTCCTCTATTATGAGTAGGATTAGATCCAAACTACATTTGTTGAGTATTGCATTCCATTTTTCTTGGAATGTCTTAGTTTTTGCATAAGGATGGTTTAAGCGCTATCCTCAGGACACGGGGAATTCTTAAGGCTCTGTGATATTTTATTAAAGTGTTAGCGTGCAGTTTTTGATTCATTTGACGTTTAGAAAGGTAAAGAAGTTGTCTGATGCTCTGTTCTTTGGTGCGACCTGCAGTATCTTGGGCTATATCTTCATTTATTAGGGTGTATATTCGCTCTGTCTCTCCATTCCCAAATGCAAGGGTACTGGCTCTAGCTTCTGTAGTTTTAGAAATGTCATCATATTGCATGTTGAGGTGTGCTCCCTATTCCTGGGGCGGTAGAACGTAATATAGTCACTGAAGTTGGTTAGGTGCACAGCCAAAGGTTTTAAGAAAAAACGGTTTTAATTTTCTACAACGGGACATATCCTGGATATATCGCCTCCAAGCAACGAACCCTTTGGGCTTAATGACAGGACTGAATTTAGTTGTTTTCTTTAACCACCTCGAGGTGGCTTACTGATGATTATGTCCTTAAATGTGGCCTGTATCATAATACATTATTATTTCGTTCATTATGCCGATTATGTTAACTGTTTACATTGTGACAATTGTGCCAACATAACTTTATTTAAATCACAACTTTATTGAAAACACAAGTCACTCTTGTACTTTATTGTTCCTAAGATGGTGGCGAATGTAGTCCAACTTTTATGTTGGTTAGTCACGAGACACCTAGTCGATCCAATCCGAATCATTCACTTTTTTCAGCTTGAACACCTACGGTAACCTCACCGCATTACCCCCATTACGGCCGACAGCTGCATATCGTTCCGAACGCTAGGCGAAGCAGAACCCACTTTTTATACTCTAAGTCGGCTCTTGTGGCCGCCATGTCACCATTATTCCTAATTGTTGAACTCTCTCGAACTCTCTCGAATTCTGATAGCGCCTTTCTATTTTCGTTATAGCTACCTTTGAGCATTTTGAGACTCAGAACACAATTACATGACTATCTCATTAAACACACGCCGCCCCTCACATGCCGGTTACTTTTCACGAGCACTTTTATAAACACGTCACACTCACCCCGGTCACTCGCACACTTAAAGCATGATATTATGATGTCACCTATGAACAATTATGTGTATGCTCACTTGTATTTATGTAATAATTGGCTATATCTCATTTTCTTAAATCGTAGACCTCCTTGATAAAGGGCTAGTTAGCCCGAAATGCATTGGAGTAATCAACGGAATGTTATGGACTGGTTTACAATAATGTTTATGGCTTAAACGTATATAGCTGCTGGAATTGATATGCTGTGAAACATCCCACACAAACTTGTGGTAACTGCAAATAAATGATAATATTCAAGTAGAACGAAAAGGAGTCTGTTATATAGAACCCATGGAGTACCCTACATCAGGGATGCATTCACAGTTGATGTATGCACTTTCGATAATTATACAATAACGTAACAAGGACGGATACAGGCAGAACCCTACCTTTTGAAAATACAAATGAAAACCGCTTTTTCTTAAAACTTGTTGATAACCTTTGGCTGTGCACCTAACCAACTTCAGTAACCATGTCACTAGGGTTGGTGTCACCCGGTGCAGGTAACTCATGGTGTCACCCCCTCACAACTTACCGGATGGACCATCTCACCCTCTGCCTTCACCATGTGCCCTCTGCCTTCACCATGTCCCCTCTGCCTTCACCATGTCCCCTCTGCCTTCACCATGTCCCCTCTGCCTTCACCATCTCTCCCCCTGCCTGCACCATCTCTCCCCCTGCCTGCACCATCTCTCCCCTCTGCCTGCACCATATCTCCCCTCTGCCTGCACCATATCTCCCCTCTGCCTGCACCATATCTCCCCTCTGCCTGCACCATATCTCCCCTCTGCCTGCACCATATCTCCCCTCTGCCTGCACCATCTCCCCCTCTGCCTGCACCATCTCCCCCTCTGTCTGCACCATCTTCCCCCTCTGCCTGCACCATCTTCCCCCTCTGCCTGCACCATCTTCCCCCTCTGCCTGTACCATCTTCCCCCTCTGCCTGTACCATCTTCCCCCTCTGCCTGCACCATCCCTCCCTCTGCCTGCACCATCTCACCCTCTGCCTGCACCATCTCGTAGCGCTCATATGTGCAAATGTTTGCGCAGACGCATGTTCGTGACACACCCCAGGTGTCTGCTTAAACCTGCGGGTCCTGTATCGCTTGGCTTGTATCAGGTCACGTGCTTGACTTGGGGCCCCTTATACAGAGTCAGAATAATTCAGAAATGTGCCCCATCTTCCCGGTGTCTTTCTATCTCTCCAGTACCGGGATCTTTTATACCAGTAATTTGATTTTGATTGTTTTTTTCCTTGGCCATCCAGGCCAGGAAATTACCCATTTTCTCACCCTCTTCATATACCTGGCAATTGCTGGCCCGACTATTAATAATTTCCTTACCCTGAAAGAAATCTTTCAAAGTTTCTTTCCCTGCCATAAATGCAAAGAGCTAGAAGACTGCTTGGTCAAAGTTTTACATTATGCCTCGCCAGCCCATCTTTGCTAACTGTTCTCTCATACCCTGCAGAATTGGGCTCGGTTCACCCACTTGGCCTCTGTGTCCCAGGCTGGCATCTTTTGATTCACCCTTTCTCTCAAAGTGAATCCAAAAGTGACAGAAAATGTTCATTTCCAGGTCTCAAATTATTGTTCACACCCGTCTTATTGTCTTTAGAAAAGCCATAAAGCAACTATTCCCTTACTAATACATTACTAAAACTCCTCCTGCATCCGACTATGAAACCTCCTCCCTGTTCTGGTGCCTGGGTGCGATATATATTACTTTAGTGCTGCTATATAGATATAAAAATATAAATTGAAAAGTAAGTGGAATTAAAATGAGTTTAGTTATATCTGAGATTTCTACAGATCCGCTAAGAAGACCATAAGCCTCGGAGTTTCTGTAAAATCCCTAATGTTGGCATCATTTATCCATTCTTATGCACATACTGAATTAATGGATGAAACTAATCTGCGAGCGGAATCGGTAATGTATTTATTTAAAAGTGAATGCCTTTTGGAAAGGCTTTCAAAACTGAGCGCTTGCTTTGTTTATTTTGGCGTTTTACGTCTCATAGTGGTCGCTTTTTGAAAGAACAAAACATTACTCATTACATATGGTGTCACCCCATGTGATGGTGCCACCAGGTGCGGTCCGCACCCCCTAGTGACTCCACTGGTTCTATTTTGAACACCGTTTCTAGCTCTTTAGCAGTTTTGATTATTAGTATCATTAGATCTCTAGAGCAGCGGTTGGGAATCATTCTCTAGGAATTCTTTGTATTGGACAAATAGCCCTGGAATGTTGCGTACCCGCAAAGCCTGAGGAATAATTCCGGATTTTAGATATTCCAACATGAATTCCCCAGGTGCCTCCATTCTTTTAAGCTTCTTTTTGAGATCCAGTAATTTGTTAATATCATTACTATGGATGTTAGATTTGGAACTGTTGCCAGAGGAACAACTTGTCCCTACCAGTAGTGCAAATTCTTAGTCTGGAAACCCAAAAGGTTTTAATTGAGCCATGCGTTGGGTAAGATGACTGAAGCAGTGATAGAGTAAGAGAAAGACATGATAGGTAAAGGAAGGATGAAGAGCAAATTCTAGCACACAGATAAATACAGGTTACAGGTTTTAACGTCTTTATTTTGAAGCTTTCTTCATAAAAGACACATATACAAATACATATTTACATACATCATACATCATGAATAGTACAAGTTAAAAAAACGGTTATAAGTGGCCATCGAGACATTTTATAAAAATCAATTAAACAGTATCACAAGACGTTTTACATAGATCGTTAAAAAGGATTTACAAATCACAATTCATACATTCGAAATTAAACTGAGTATATTCCCTCTTATACAGTTGTCATAGTAGTCTTAGTTATCTTCCTGAGAGGTATCTGGCCCTAATGGTCCATGCCCATCCAATGTATTTCGCCACACCTATGGAGATCCACTCGACTGTATTAGATCTCAAGGTTAGCAGCGCTTCTTCCCACACCCGTGTATTAATCCTTCTACAGATGGGTTTTATCCATTTCTGACACGGCGCACAGTATGCTGGACAAACAAAAAGAAAGTGACCCATTGTTTCCTTTTGCTCACTACACCAGGGGCAGTGCAAAGATAGTTGATTGTGCCATTTATTGGTAAATCCCCTTATTGGCAACGTGCCAACACAAAATTGATGACATAATTTCCTATGTGCACTTTTAGTGATCTTGTCCCAGTATATCTCAGTGTGGGAAACCACTTTATAGAGCAAAAAGAAGCCAGTCAAGTTTTGTTTCTGTGAAAGCAAAACCAAATCTTCTTTGACTGTGGACCAAAACATTAGTTTAAATTCTTTTTTTGGCGGAAATACCTGGTTTCCCGGATCTGACCACAGCATATGAAGACCCATCCTATAAAGAATTACCTTTACATTTTTAAACCAAGATAAATTCCCTGACCCAGGTATTGATCTCACATCCAGAACTTCATTTGCGAACATACAAAGTTCTGGAGTGGTCCAGATGCGTCTCCAAAGGGCTACCATCCTATAATGAGCTTGATTTTTAATTGATTGGCAGCCCATATCTAACATAAGGGGGAGTGTTGGAGTAGATAACGGGAGTCCTACCAAACTACGGAGAAATTTATTCTGAATTTTGTCTAGTGAGGCAAGATCTACATAGCCCCACAAATCGGAACCGTAAAGGATGGCAGAGCTAATTTTGGCATGAAATATTTTTAGGGCTGGCAAGACTCTTTTGGTTTGGGAGCAACATTGTTCTTTAACAAGGCAACCTGATAAACAGGCAAATTTTAGGTAAAGTGCCTCGATCTACTCCTTCCAACGCAGTCTATAGTCTATAACCACCCCTAGGTAGGTCATCACGTCTACTTGTTCCAAGTTGGTACCATTCATAGTTACATGACCCCTTTGCGATCTATTCTTGGTCAGAACCATGAATTTGGTTTTCGAAACATTAATTTCAAGATCGTTATCTGTACAAAACTTCACATACTTATTAATTGCGGTCTGGAGACCCACCTGTGTTTTTGCCAGGATCAGAGTATTGTCGGCAAAAATTAAGAGGGGGAATCTTGTCCCACCCAAAACTGGCGCATCTGTCGGGGTAGACGAAAGAAACTGTACTACTTGATTAATAAAGAGTAAGAACAGGGTTGGTGCCAGGACACTGCCCTGTCATACTCCACGGGTCACTGGGAAGGGGTCAGTCACCTGGCCCTGACGTCCCCATCTAACTCTAGCAAAGTTAGAATCATGTAGCCTGCTGGTAAGCTCAAGTAGTTCGGGTGGCATACCCATTCTCTTTAGGGCTTCCCATAATTTTCCTCTAGGGACCAAATCGAACGCAGATTTAAGGTCCACGAACACTGCGTATATGGTGCCATCACCTAGATGCACTGTCTTCCAATAGATCATGATAAACCTAAGCACTTGGTCGACAGTGCTGATACTGGCCCTAAAACCAGCTTGTAGCGGGGATAGGATATTTTCCTCACTCATCCAAGACTGGTTTCTACCCAGCAGCATCCTGGCAATTACCTTCAGCAGGGCATCGATAAGACTTATGGGACGATAATTCCCCGCAAGGGTCTTAAAACCTTTTTTGAATATAGGGAGAATTTCGGCCCCTTTCCATGAGTCTGGTATACAGACTCCTGTAGCAATAGCATTAGCTAAGAAGGTTATATAAGGGACCCAGTTTATTGTATCAAGTTTAAAAAGATCAGCCGGGACGCAATCCATACCTGGAGCTTTGCCATTTTGAATCTGTGCAATCTCTGTTTCACATTCTGAAAAAGTTATGATCTCACTAGTAACTATGGGAATGGGAGACAGATTACTATCCCCAATATCAAGAATACCTGTTATATTGCCGCAGAATTGGGCCGAAAAAAATACAACCCAATCCTCGGCTGAAACTTAGTTAACTGGGGTTTGCGAGTCCCATGACCCTCCCCACTTCACTACCTGCCAAAATTTAAGTTGGTTAGTAGACAAACTGGCCTCATATAGTTCCAGCCAGCGTTGGTCATCCCATGCAGTCCTTGCTTGGTTTAGCACTTTCTTATATTTGGCCCTCTATTTTAATAGCCATTGTTACCCTGGACTTAATAACAGCAATCAAAGAACTATGTGCTGTGCGACAGGATTTGTTGTACCACTTAGCGCCCAAGGGTTTACTATCAATTTTCGACGAGCCACCTTGCTTTGTAAAGAAAGATTTAGGTTTAACAAAAAGGGACTCATGGATTGCAGTGATTTGTTCCAATGGCCCCATTGTATCCAGCACTGATTTTACTTGATTAGTGGCAGCTACAACTTCCATTGCAATTTTTTCAATAGTGTCAGGGACTTCCAAAATCTGATCCCAGCGTACCCTACGGCGATCATTTGTGAGAAATGTCTCAGTGTACTTTGAAGCGTTCTTTATCGACAAGCCTCCATCCACTTTCAAGTTTACTAATAAGGAATTGTGGTCACTTTCTGGCCTGTCTACTATTTCCATATCCTCTAATAGGCACCAAAACTCTATTTTAATAAGGAAATAGTCTATGTGGCTGGTACTATAGCCATTATCAAATGTGGCTTTTCCTGCTTTGTCCGAAATGGACCTCCCATTTGCTGCCCTAAAATCCCACTCAAGACATAACCCAAGCCATTGCAGAGCAGCATCAGTGATTTTTTTAATAGGTGATAAGGCGAGGCTGGGAATGTTCCATAATTGGTCTGTCTCACCATAACAATTATCTTCCATAACTGGTAGGGGTTCAAACGTACAGTTTAAATCCCCTGCCACTGTTACACTTATCTCGGCCAATGCTATTTAAAAGGAGTTCAAGGTCCTCAATAACTTCAGGAATCTTACCTCCCACTCGTCCCCTAGCATATATATTAATTAAAAACAAGTCCCATTGATTTACTCTGCTGAGTTTAAGGCCCTGTAAATCAGCACTAGGAGCAGATAGCTTGTGGGTCCTGTAGCATAGAGATTGTTTTATCCAAATAACAAGACCCCCAGACGGGCGACCCTTTTGCCCTTTATGAGCTGGTTTATAGAAATTCAAATAACCAAGGCGATAAATAGCTTCAGCTGACCAACTTTCTTGAAAAACAACATCAAATTGCTCAATAAATTCCCCCCATTCTACCATGTCCATTTTCCCCTTCAGCCCCGCAATGTTCCAAGACAATATCCTGAGTGTATTTACAAAAGCTACTAATGGCTCATCAGGTATTACTACATTCCCCCCACTTTCCTCACTTAATAAGGGGTTACCAATGCCATCCTCTACCAAATTAGTGGCATTGGAGCTATTTTTTGATAGATCACCCAAAGGATTTTCTGCATTATGTAAATTTTCAGTACTGGTGTCCATCACCTGGATGCTTGGGGGATGAGGGGATATTTTCCCAATAGAGAGCCTGAGCACCCTATTGTCCTGTTCCATTGTCCCCCCGTTATGTCCATCAACGCCATCCAACCCGCACAACGGTGCAAAGCGATTCGAGAGATGGGGCATGAACATAGGGTAAGTAGCCACTTCTGGGGGATATCTTCCTCTAAAACGAACGTTTTGGTTGAAATGATTTCGTCGAGGAAGCTCTCTCCCCATGCTGAGTTTAGGGTAGAAATAATGCAGGGACAAAGTTTGAACATCACCCACTTTTCCAAATCTAGGTTCTCTGCTAATAAACTTAGCTACCCACGGCTCCCTAAAGCTGATGACGACACAATCCCCTTCGAGGTCTTTTTTGCTAAAACCCACCCAGTCTACTATCCTAACGGTAAGGATTTCAGTCTTTGACATCGGTGGGAGTGGACGATTCTTATTTAGCCAAAATTTCACTTTGTTGTGTAAGTCACTGTGGGTTTCCACCTTACCCTCTCCCAGTGGGGCAACTCCTGTCAAGATTACGGTGTATGGCAGTGATTCAGGAGGAAGATTCACACATTGTTTCCTGTATGGAATATTTTTCCTAATAAGTGTGTTTTGGACTGCTGGGCATGATGGTTTGGATGAATCTTTTGTGGTGGACTGTGTTTTGCTACCAGAATCAACTTTATGGGGGATAGTCACTACAGCAATCTGCTTATTTGTATCAACGTGAGGTTTCTGCTGTGGAACCTTCAACGAGGATGATACATATTTTACGATTTTCCCCTTGTCTCCATTACTCAGCACCTTTTTCTGCGCGTTCGTTTGCACAGGGCCCTTGGAGCTACTAGATTGTTGGAGATTTTTCAAGATATCGGAATTTTCCCTCACTAATGTTTCCATAGAGTCCATTTTAACATTAAGCAGTCTAGTTCGTTCAAATAAGGGCAAGAGGAGAGATTTAATCAACACCTCAATTTTATCTAATAGTGTACCTTCTACATTATTATCTGTTATTATTATTATTATTACTCCCCACAGGATTTGGAGGTATCACTATTGTGTTTCTTTGGGACGGACTCTCACTAATGGTCTTCTGAACCTTTTTATTGCCCCCCTTCTGAGTCAAATTTTCTCGTTTCCTTTTGTTAGATTTGTGCAGATTCTATTCTCCAGATGTGAGAGATGTGCTTCGGACTCTGGGCTTATAATAAAACTAGAGGAAGTCGAGGTATCCGTCTCAGAGTTAATTGTGTTGTGATGTGAAAAACTACCTTCTAATAAGGAAACCTGAGCGATTTTGTCAGCACCCCCCTCTAGCTCTGACTCAAGGTCAGTAGGCACAGATTCTATAGCTATAACATTACCAGCCACAGAATCCAATTGTGTTAGTGGAACAGGGGAAACAGCTTCACGAATTTTTCCTAAAGATGAACGCTTTCCCGTGACTAAGTCAAGAGATAAGCGTTTTTCTGCAAGTGCAATTTCTTTTTCTAGGATGCATGTTGTACGTTTAAAAAATTGGTCAATAGTACCGGTAAAAACTCCATTTGTAGTGGATACTTGGACCTGTCTTTCTTTACCAGAGCGTAGGGGCATTTTGTGTGTATATCGTTAACCACGCTGCCGGAAAATACAATATGCAATACAACAGACACTATAAATCAAAGAGTCGTACGATACCAGATGACACTGTGTGGAGAATGAAGGAGGGGTGGCCCGACCCGACCTCTATCGACCTCGAACAGCCTCAGACGGCCCCGCCCTTGTCCCGGGCTTCTCCCGGTTGCTCCCGCGTAGCGGGACTTCTGGGATACTATTATAGGGACTACGTTGATGGGGCGGAGCAGGCAGGGAGAGCGGCCCAGGTGTTGGCAATCTGGGCTGGCGGGGGCTCCTGGGAATTGTAGTCCCGGCCCCGGCGCTCGCAGCCCTGCTTGCTGCACTGGCTCCCACAAGTCTCCTCCACAAAGGTCCTTGACAAAAGTTAATATTCCCACTCGAAGCGGGACCCGCGAGGCGGGTTCCGCGAGAAGTAACTCTGTGAACAAAGGAAAATCCTGATGCGCAGAGACCCAGCGTGTGGCAAACAGGTAGCAGCAAGGAGTACACAGATAAATATCTAATACATATGAAGGCATACCATTGTACGGCGAAATAGAAGATCTGAAATCTTTCTCATTCTAATAGTAGTACAAGGTCCCACACAGACAAGCTGTAGGTAAATATTCAGCAATAGCAAGGACCCCCTGATGGTTCCAGTTCCTAGGACAGGGTAATACACAGTAAGAAGTAACTTACTAAGCAATCATACAGATAAGAAGTGAATGCTAAATATGTCTAGTCAAATGTAACTACAATTAACAATAACAGGAAAAGATCAAAAAAATAAACAATCTTTTATTTATTCATTAATTACATGTAAATTGCGCAAATACTTAATACATAATATTCTACACATATGCAGTAAACCATTCAGATCATAAAAATCCATATTTTTTTACATGGGAAAAAGTAGGCAATTATGTGGCAAGATGGTTTACTTTACGACGCGCGTTTCGGCTTGAGTTACGCCTCCGTCTGGAAAGCCTAATTCCTGTAATTAATAAAAACAGTACTAAGCAACAATTCAGACATGTTATTGTTTCACAGATTCATCTATATTGTAAATAATCTTACATCTATATAGCTGACACATATGCTAGTAGATGGTATGTCTTCGTTTATTATTTGAAATGGTCTTCAGACAATGCATTTTCTAAGGATCTTACGATGAAATAACCATGTGACTCCAATTCCATTTGTAAGTGCATTCATAGAAAACAAATATGATCATTTTATCTCGTAAAGGGGGGAAAGGAAGAGGCAAGATAGTAAGTCTTAAACGGCCCTAGGTGGTTACTGCTAGACCCTGGAGGTAAGTGGTTATCTCAAATGAATTTCCAATTAATATACCTGCACTCCACAGTAGGATTGCCTGAGTTCAGTAGAGATTAAAATGTCGCATGTGGGTAAGTAATTCAATATACAAAACAGCAAACATAGTTACTTAATTATATTAATTATTAGTTTAGGAGCAATATTCTCTAATCATTTAGGTGGAGTTCTCTATACCTTATTTATTATGTACCGATCCAACCAGGGTGTTCACTATTGTAGATCAATTCGGGTGTCACTATTGTAGATCAATTCCGAATGGTAAGTTAAAATTCCTTTTTATATTATGGACATAGCTGATTGAATAATCTGAATAATCTGATCTAGAAATAAAAGGTTAATGTTATTTGGTGCATAATGCATGTCCTCAGCGTTTGTATGTGGATTAGGTGCTTACGATTGTTACCTCAATGAAAGGTAAGAAGCTGATCCAGAGAAACAACTCAATGACTGCCACATTGACACAGGATAGGTAAATGAAGGCATGGGACACATGATGGTACAGCACTGTTTTCACTCGCATCATACTTTCAGACACATATTGCATTTAACAGGTCTCTGCTGCTCAGACTACTCCAGCTGAGCATGAAGTGTCGGCCAAGTTGCATGCAGGACCCTTCTGTACAGTAGCGTGAGGTGGGGACGATGCACATGGTGCTGGGAAGATTGGCCCCAATAGCTTCTTGGCCTTGTGCTGGGTCCAGCGTTTTAGGTCCTCCCAGCGCTTGCGGCCCACCCTGGCCTTTCTGGCATATACGCCCACTGCACTGCAGTGCTCCTCCATGTTGGCCTGCAGTGTTGCCTGCGCTGCTTTACTCAGCTGGTCGTCTGGCCACCTATATAGCTGAGGATATTTGTTAAGCACCCCCTCAGCTAAAAAGTCTAATATCAGTGAAAGGGGGTACTTTCTCCTCGTAAACCTTAGTGATTTTAGGGGTAATTAGGTTGAACTGAGCAGTAGGATGGTAGAGGATCTGATCTGAGAGGAGGACTCAGAATGAACACAAAATGGCTGTCAACCACTTCCTGTATGTCATTACCTGTATGAAAGAATAGATTACGGTTCGTTCTCTGTGCTTACGGCCTGAATATGTACTCACCGGTTGTGAAGCGTAGGGTCCTTCTACGAGGCCTACACTCCGCAGACGGAGAGAACGCATTTCTGCCGGAAGCTGCAAAAACTGATCCATTCTTTCATACCGGAAATGTCATACAGAAAGTGGTAGACCGGAAATGCATCCCAGGAAGTTGAAATCCATTTTGTGTTCATTCTGATTCACCCACAATCCCAGATCAAATCCTCTTCCATCCTGATTTGCGGAGGAACCTGAAATGACAATCTAAGAGAAAATCGTAGACCTAAAAAATACCGAACAGACCATTAAATGATATTAAAGCTGGGACAAGAGGGGGTGGGGGGCTGGCACATCAAACCCCAGGATAGTTCCCTCCTCCTTTGCATCATGGCATGTGTAGTGCATATTTAGTGCTCAACATGAGTTGTCTGTTACGTTCAATTTTGGGGAAGCAGTGCTGTATATCTCAGACAGTGCCAGATTCACCCAGAACATAATCACTCAATTAAAAAAGTGTCTTTATTTTGATTGTTCATCTTAAAAGACATATCTAAAACACACTTTTTTATCTAATACACCATAACATTGTGATAAGTTGCATATTTGTAATAAAAATATATAAATACCTATAATACATTTTAAAAACACTCAATACGACCAGGATTAAATATATAGCGTACAAAGACTTTCCATATAATAAGTTAAAAGGCAGAAGCTATCAATTCATACCATGCCATTATCAGGAGTGATACTGACCATCTATTAAGATTAAGGTCCCCCTGTTTTTCTCCCGAATGGCCCAGCACAAGCTCAAAAATTTGGCGACCACTATGACTGCAATGTCGTAACAGGGGCTATAGGCTTAGTATGTGACTGCCCATGTTCCTTAATTAGGGCGCTCACTAATTGCGAGTGTTTCAGCGCCATTAGCTTCAGTTGTGGTGACCAACTCAGTCCATCGCCAAAGATGACCCCCAGGTAGGTGAAGACGTTAGTTTGCTCCAAAAGCCTTCTGCTCATGAAGACTCTTGAAGTTACGGGCCTAGCCTCATGGAGTACCATGAACTTAGTCTTCTCTACATTAACAACCAAGTCATGGTCGCAGCAGAACTCCTCAAAATCAGACAGCCAACTGTAGCCCCTGTCTCGTTTTGGATAATATCAGGGTGTCATCTGCGAACATAAGCATGGGTACCCTATGTCCAGCAAACAGGGGCGCGTCTGTAGGATAGTTCTAAAAGTACCTCACAACCCTATTTATGAATAACGAAAATAGAGTGGGGCCTGCACACACCCTTGGCGAACTCCCTTCCCGCCACAAATTTCTCGGTGACCTCCCCTGGTTTCCCCCATCGGACTTGAGCATAATTCTCACAGTGAAGCCTAACCACCAAGGAAACCAGTTCCTTAGTCATCCCTAGCAATACATCCCACAATTTAGATCTTGGGACAAGGTCAAACGCATATTTTAAGCCCATGAACTCAGCAAAAATCATACCTTTTTCCAACAAAACCTCTTTCCAATATAACATTACGACTCTGAAGGCTTGATCAAGGGTCCCCATGTGTGCCCGAAACCCTGCCTGCAGCGGGGTGAGTATGTTCTCTTTGAGCATCCACGACTGGATCCTACCAAGTATAGCTCTTGCTACAATTTTCTGTAAAGCATCTATAAGGCTTATAGGCCTATAATTGGCCGGCGCAGAACGATCGCCCTTCTTGTAAATTGGAATAATCTCCGCGCCGCACCAAGACGCTGGAATTGGAGCACCCACCGCTATCGCTTTGATTAGATTCGTAATGTAAGGAATCCAAAGATCAGGATCTTGAGTAAACAAGTCAGCAGGGATACAATCCAGCCCAGGAGCTTTGCCATTTGGGATGGTCTTTAAGACTACCTCGACCTCTTTGGTATTAAATATCAAAGATGTATCTAAGATAATATGTGGTGCTGGAGCCTCACTACGGGTGCCCTTCTTAAATTGAAATTCAAAATAGGCAACCCACTGTTGTGGTTCCACATTGCTGTTAGGGATATTAGACCTTTGCCCATTTCCCCAACTCCCAAAACTGGGTCATGTTCCTGCCTTTACAAGCTACCAGCGGGTTCTGCCATCGCCCCTCGTCCCAATCTCTTTGCCTTACAAAGAGTAGATTTGTAAGCAATTAGAGACTGTTTAATAAAACTGTAATTCCTCGATTTGATGGCTTCTTTTAAAACCTTGTGGGCTGCCCTGCATGATGCATTATACCATGTATTGGGTTTGTAAACGTGACTCCCGAATTGGTTTACAGTTGATAAAAAATGTCTTCAGTCCAGTAAAGAGATCGTTGTGGATCCTAGGGAGATTAACATTATTAACCTCTTGATTACCACAATCATTTAACGCCTTTAGTGACCCTGAAACTAGGGTCCTAATCCCTTGCACTTTACTGTCATCAAGGGCTACCTTAGCCCACCGAACCCTTTGCAAATCATTTGCCAGGACTACTTGATTGGGACATATAGCAGCCTCCATAATAGGTTTAGTACAGAAGCTCCTATCGTTCCAAGTGAGGACCAGCGAATTGTAGTCACTTTCGGGGCGGCTTTGAACTTCCATGTCTAAAATAAATGGCCATAACTCCACACTTATGAAGATATAATCAATGCGGCTTTTGGAGTGCCCATTGTCAAGTCGCCACACCCTGCATGTCAGACACCGTCCTGCCGTTGACCGACCTGCTGTTGACCGCCCTAAGGCCCCATTCCATACACAGCCCTTTGAGTTGGAGGGCAGCCTCCGTCCATTTCTTAATAGGCTGAAGGACCAATTGGGGCACACCCCAATGCTCATCCTCATCGCTGAGGGTCCTGTCTTCTGTGTCCAGGGGCTCAAAGCAGGTATTAACATTGCCTGCAATTATGATGTTAGCATGTGTGTACCTTCTGCTAAGAAAGATTCCAGGGCGGCAATTACCTGTTAACACCTACCACCTGGTAGGCCCCTTGCATAGACGTTGAGCAGTAATAAGTCAAGACCTTTCTTTGATTTGACTCTATTAACCTGTAGGGTTGTCAATTGATCTTTTAATAAGTTCTATATCACTTGTGGTCAGCGGGGGGTGGTGGTGACTAGGGGTGGGGGGGTTACAGGGGATTTAGATTTAGTATTACCAAATGTAAAAACCCCATTCGTACCTTTTTGATAGTTGGGGTGAGTTTAGTATCTTAGTTCCTCTCCCCTTCCTTTTTTTATTTGGAGGTTCTTTATTTCTAGAACCCATAGCCTTTATCCCTCTTGTTGTCACCATTGCTGGGCTATTAACATTACTAGAAGCTTGGGAGGTGAGATGTTGCGGGGTAGGGGGGAGCAACCTAGGAGACCCAAACAAAGAGTAATTGCTGGGGGCGACAGTAGCAGGAGCAATCTGAGAGGTGGGTAACTGGGCACAAGGTAGTTAGCCCCTCCTTAAGAGGGAGGGATCAAGGGAGAGTCTACGTTCAGTAGCCTCAATCTCATGGATTAATACAGATTCTGCTCTGTCAAGGAAGGCATCAAGCAACCTCCCCAAATTATCCCCCACAGACCTTTTATCCATACTACTAAAGTATAGTACTCACAAACACAAGCGTTAAAAGCCCACAAACAAACCCCCTGCGGCCAAGTGCACCAGTCCAGAGTTTAATGTTCTTACTGTCCAAATGATTGAACGTCAGAGGGGTGTCCCAGCCCGGCCTCGGACAGCCTCAGACAGTCCCGCCCTTGTCCCGGTCTTAGCCCGGCGCAACCCGCGTGCGATCCCGTGATGCGAGGGCTGAGCAATATTTAAAGCGCCTCCGGGTGTGGCAATGACGGTGGCGGCTTCCGCCGCTGAGGAGCCTGGGGGATGAAGTCCTCCTCTCGGCGGGCGCTGGCTTAAAGATATGCGGCGGCGGGAGGACCGCCACAACGACCAGCGTGAGCAGGGAACCAGCAGGTAAGAAGGAAATCCGCAAATGCCCCCAGAAGTTCGTGAGCAGCACCCGCTCCACCGGGGCTGAGCAATATTTAAAGCGCCTCTGGGCCCTGCAAAGACGGTGGCGGCTTCCGCGGCGAGGAGCCTGGGGGATGAAGTCCTCCTCTCGTCGGCCGCTGGGTTAAAGATGTGCGGCAGCAGGAGGACCGGCACAACGACCAGCGTGAGTAGGGAACCAACAGGTAAGAAGGAAATCAGCAAATGCCCTCAGAAGTTCGTGAGCAACACTCACATTGGGGGCACCATCATTTGTGGGGGGGGGAAATCTGTTGACGGCAAACACTCAATGCAATAGTTAGGCCCTTTTGTGATTCAGCCACCCATTCTCAAGAGGTATGTGTAAGCCATGACTTAAAGCTATGTTGTGCAAAACACAACAGGCTAATATGATCTTGCACTCGACTTCAGGGGTGTACATCAGCACACCCCATGTATGGTCAAGACATCTGAATCGGGATTTCAACAGACAACAAGTGCGCGATATGATGGCTTGAGTTTGTATGTGTGCCCTTTTGTACCTATGCTGAGGTACAGTGGCTGGATGTCTGTATGAGGAGTTGAGGGGAAAGTGCTTACACAGTATCGCCTGAGGGAAGATAGGGCAGTAGGTAAAATTTTCCTCTTAAATTTAAAACGAGCATAATCTATACTTGGGTATATGCAGTGTCTGAGACCGTGTAAGTCGTTAAATGATTTTTATAGTACAAAGGTTGTTAATTTAATATGGCATTCATAAATTTAATTTACACATCAGTCATGTTTAGTGCAGGGTACTTACCCAGTAGCCACATGTTGTCAAATTCTCCTGCATCCGCCTGCCGGGCAAGAGAGGACATGCACAAAATAAGGCTGTCATGGGTACTTCCTGGAAACACCATGCATATAAATGAATCTTCTACTGGCAGCACAGTCACTCTGCACATTGATGGAATGCCATTGTATCTGTTGCATTGTGTGCGCAATGCAGCGGGGTGACTGAAGCGCCACATGGGTACAATCAATTGCACCCAGCACACGTGGGAAGCAAGAAATGAGAGAGAAATCCCTAGCTGCCCTTTCTCCTGTCCAGTGTATGGTTTATTTGTATGTGGAGGTGGGCTATTGAATGGATGCAGCTCTTTACCTGATGCAAGCACTGTAACTGGCTTGCCTCAGATGCCCACAAGGTTACTGCAGACCCTTCGGAAGGACCCCGTTGCAAAGAAATGGAGAGCAGACAGTATCTTGAGAGATGCTGGAATGGGAACATCAGGTTTCAGTCTAGTTCCTGCTCCCACTCGCATCCCATCTCCAAGATGACTTCTGAAGGGAAATGGTATCTGGCCCTGGCATCTTGGCTGGACACCCCAAATAGGTTTATCCTTTGTCTCAATATCCTCTCTACTCTCCTCCTCTTCAAGTCTTCTTTCTGCATGGCAAGGAGCAGAGCAACTAACACATTCAGTGACCTGTTGGAAGATTTGTGTCTGCTTTTGTTTTTGCTGCAGGGCTGGGATTGGCTGTTGGACTGCAGTGTTTCTGCGGGAGCATGGTGCGGGATGGTAGGCACTTGGACAGATGTTTTACATTGAGGGGCTGGATTTCCCGCCCGGGTGCGCGACTTAAAGATTGGGTTTGTACGTGATTGCTATACCAAAAGTTGTAAATTTAGACTTTTGTCTAAGATTACTTTTGTGAATCTAGCCCTTCACTTTTAGCCATTTATTCCCAAGTCTTTCAGTCTGTTGAATAAAGCTCTAGGCACTTCTCCTAGTAGCCGTTTTTCTTTTCTAAATCTTGGGCATTAAGGGCCCGATGTAGGTAATTTTTTATTACCGGTTCATAAATACCGAACGATACCGAATCGGTATTTCTGAACCGGAAAACGCAATGTAGGCAAAAAGTCGGAAAACCATACCAATTCGGTACCAATCGGTATCCTAAATCGGTAAATACCGAATCGGTATTGTCCGATTCGGAAAACTCCGAATCGGTAACACCCATACACCCCAATGGACCTACAGTCCCATAGGAATGAATGGGAGTTACCGAATCGGAGAATACCGATTCGGACATTACCGATTCGGTAAAATCCGCTCTGGAAAATTCGAAAACAGACATGTGAGCACAGTGAACCAATCAGGGAGACCCACCACACCCAACAACAACGCCTCGGGGAATCCAACCAATCAGAAGCAAGTACCACACCCCAGTACCTGTAGCAGGCCACACCCATGCTGGTTCAGAGCAACAGAACAGCAGAGAGCTGGAGGTGAGACAGAGGAGCAGGCTGCACTGAGCCCAGCACAGCAAACCCATGGAGGGCCAGGAGGCACAGAAGGATGGAGGTGACAGGAAGAGAAAGATCAAATTCAGCCCCACAGAGCTCCAGGTGCTGGTGTAGGAGGTCGTGCAGCACTACAGTCAGCTGTTTGGGAGACATTCACTGCAAGTACCAGAGTCCATCAAGAGGAGCACCTGGCTGGAAATACAGAGCAAAGTGAATGGGCTGGGAGTGACTCACCGTGGAATAGATGACATGAAGAAAAGGTGGTATGATCTGAGGATCACCACCAAAAAGAAGCTTGCCAGCCAGAGGAAGGAATCAGGACTCACAGGTGGGGGGAGTAACCGTGCACCAAGCCTGACTGAATTGGAGCAGCTTGTTGAATCCACTGTGGAGTCTGAGAGCATACATGGGATCGGGGATGCAGATAGCACAGACAGAGCTGCAAGGAAGAAAGGTAAGATGCATGTCAATGCACCCCACACATTCCCTGTCCCCTTCCCCAATGTAGGTGAATCACTCACAATCCAGTACACATCACAGTAGTCAGCAGCAATGCATCATGGTAGTTGTAGGCGTAGACATAAACATAAAAGCTGCTAATAATGAACACAGCATGCCATTCCACACACCAAACACAACCAGTTGAGTGACAGATAAATGTGTTGCAGGAATATGTGTGATGAGAACACACATCTGATCATTGTCCATGTCTCTCCACAGAAGAGACATCGCGCAGAGCAGCGCAGGGAGGAGAGTCAAGTGCACCAACAATGGCGCAGAGAGAAAAAAGCACAGACACTGCAGGACCTTGCACTGTCCCAGAGCACACGGAGACCACGCAAGCACCCACACCAACGGAGGAAGACGCAAATGCACAGCCACTGTCGCCCCTCCTGTTTGAGACACAGCCAGCAGCACCACCTGCAGGTGCCACAACACCGAGCTCCGGTTCCCCAGTGCTTGTGAGGCCAAGGAGGCAGGACGCACTGCCATTGCACATAATGGAGAGCTCTGATGAGGAAGTGCTGCAGGCACCCAGACCAAGCACACCACCACCGGCTAGCAACGCAGGCCAGCAGGGTTCAATGGGGAGTGGCCGTGAAAGAGACAGTGGCCGTAGGGCACGTCAGCAGGATGAGGGGCAGAATGAGCAGGGCGTATTTGCCGGGCTGGAAGCCACAATGGTGAGGGTGCAACGCATACAGGCAAAGGGTATCCTGGCCGTGCAAAGACCGGTGCGCATCCTGAACAAAAGGATGTCGGACATCGATTGGGGATAGGTGCCATGGCGAAGGGAATGGAGGCCATGGGCAAAGGAATGGAGTAAATGGCAGAGGGGGTGAGGGACATGGGAGCGCGCATGGGCACCCTCTGTGACACTCTGGAGAGTGACCACCAGGAAAGGCGCAGGTACAGGCGCAAGGTACAGGAGCTGAGCCAGTCCATTGACCGTCTGGCTACTTCTAACACACTGCTATGCCGCCGGTCTGTGACCATGCAGAGTAAAATTGTTCACTGCTGCAGTGACATGTCCAGGGGGAGGAGGAGGGTGACCTCTGCCATGGAGGTATTGCTGACACAGCAGACAGCCACTGCTGGGGGTACGTGTGTACTGGACACGGAGGACTCCACAAGCAGGAGTGAGGCAAGCACACCAGTGCAGGACATTCGTCGGAGCAGCAGACTCAATGCTGATGACACGGTTCCCACTGCGCAGGTTGATCCCCAGCCCTGTGGCTCAGTCCACACCACACGCAAGCGCAAGCATTGAGGGAATGAAACATTAAAGGGACTGCTCATAGTGAATTCAACTTTGGCAACCCAGTGTGCATGGTGAATTTATTTTTGTTTTTTTTCTGGTCTAGAATAGTGCAGTTGTGCACATTAAAGTTAGTGTTACAAGACATGGACATGCCTGTGTGTCTTCTGTGATTCAAAAGTATCTATTGGTAATTTCTGCGCGTCGCAGTCTTCCATCTGTTGCAGGTGCTGCTCCTGCTGCAGCGTGATCGGCTTGTTCAGGTACGTCATCTATGTCCTCATGATAGGTTATTTCGATGTCTGTGCCCTCCTTCGTTGCAAGATTGTGCAGCATGGCGCAGGTAGCTATTATCTTGCAACAGACAATTGGTGTATATTGGCGTGTACCCCCACTCTTATGGAGGCACCTGAATCTACTTTTCAGAAGTCCGAATGTGCGTTCAACAACGCTACGTGTTCTTCGGTGTGCCATGTTGTATCTCCTTTCTCTCAAGTTGGATGGGATCAGGTACGGGGTGAGTACAAATGACCGTAGGGCATATGCACCGTCACCTAGGTGGGTAATGAGAATTTTATTAGTCACATACTCTCAATGTTTCCTTCAGCATGGACTATCATGGTGCCTTGCACATACTTACCCAGCAGGTATCCATCACCAAAGTCGCCAGCCACAAGGCGTCTATATATCCCACTGTTGGTGAATATGTAGGAGTCATGGGTGCTCCCAGGATATTTTGCAACAATGTCCGTTATTATGTTGCCAGCGTTGCAGATCACCTGCACATTGAGTGAATGTGCGGTTTCTGTAAATATGTTCCGTGGCTGCAGGTGGGCATAGTGGGATGTGTGTCCCATCGATGCAGCCTATGATGTGTGGAAACTGGGCGAGTTGATAGAACTCGGTCTTGGTCCGAGCGAGTTCTGCCAGTGTCTCAGGTAACTCTATGTAGTGCTCCATCCTGTCCATCATGGCGTTTAAGAATTTCCTGAAAAACCTTGATAGGAAGCTCTGAGACACACCACCTACAGCGGCTATGACGTGCTGGTAGCTACCAGAGGCGAGGAGGAGCAGGCAGCACAGCACCTGCACATGTGGTGGGATTGCATGTGCTCTTGGGGTTGGGTGTTCCAAATATGGCTGGAGGTCCCCAATCAAGTCCAGGATGGTTCTGGGGTGCAGTCTGTACCTTTGCAGGATTTCAGCTTCTGTCAATTGGAAGAGGGTGATCCTCTGTCTATATACCTGCTCCTCCCTTAGCCAGACCCTCTGTCCTGCTGCCTGTATCCGTAGACGCCTGGCTATTACGTAAAATGCCGCCATTGTGGTTGCACTGTTGCATTTTGGGTCCTACTTTTATATCCTGTTCCTGGTTTTCACCTGCTCACAGTCCATGGTAATTACCGATTCTTAAATACCGAATTCCATGTAAATCGGTATTTTTAGTTTTTGCTACATCTCAATAGGCATTTTTTACCACTTGTTATTTACCGAGTCGGTAAATGTGAATTCGGTGATTTCCGATTCGGATTTTTACTGATTCTTGTTTTCCGAATCGGAAAATATGAATTTGGTAAAATCCGATTCGGATACTACCGATTCGGTGTTTTACTGACAGGTATTTACCGAATCGGTACCTTTTCCGTCTCTTACATCTTGATTCTCTTTTACCGGTGGGTAATGGCCGGAATTACCGAATTCCGGCCGTTACCGACCGGTATTTGGCTACCTACATCGGGCCCTAAATCTCTGCATCATTAACCAGTCTCTACAAAATAGCTTTCTTAATTCCTGGGTAAGGATTGACCCCGCCTGACTCCTAAAGAAGGGAACCCCCTGTAATAAGTCAATTATAGGTCTGGGAGAAAACCTTTCAGAACCTCCCACTTGACCTCTATTTCTTTACTTTTAGGACTAGATCTGCTCCAATGCGATATTAATATACACTGACATGATTATTTTGACATATGTATTATACATTTTATAAATAGTCCAATGTCATGAAATGTTTGCACACAAAGTACAATGATCTCAATGAACCCCCCCATCAATTCACCACATACTAACCTCTTGCATCCACACTCGTACTCTTCTGTAACATTCGCACTATCAACCCACCCAAGAACAAATACACATACTGGTCAAACAAGGGACAAAGATGTTGAAGTCTCTGTGATTGTGTTGTGGGACGGGTGCATACACAGCCTGGTCACACGTTTTCGGTGGTATTAGCCACATTCTAACCACCTTTAGGGCCATCATTTACGAACTTAGATGAGTGGTTGAGGTATCTCGAATACTTAAAATGACATATGTCAGGACTCATCTATTAAATATAATTTACATTGAATTGATTGAACCAAGACAAGCTCCCAAAAAAAGTGATTAAAACGTAAAAAGATACTTTGAAAAGACCTCATTCCAAAGTTGCCATTGATGTATAGAGACCTTAGAGAACCAGAAAAATGAGAACAAATGAGGAGAAAGAGGACAAATGTATCCAGAATTTCCTGCGTCACCATGACCTGAATCAAATTAAAGAAATTGTTCTAACATTTCAGACATGCATATTCAGCTCCTTGGTGACCTGTTAGTATGTTGCTACATTTGTCCCCTCAGGGGAACAAGAGATATGCATAAATGTGCAAATCTCTAACTTACATGAAATGCATCTAAGGGAGTATCCTAGGCACCACTGCTCAATGATTCACAAATGTAGACATACCATCAGTATGGTGTTTGGAGCTCTCCTTTAAACTAAACACATAAGCCTCTATTTTAAACTGTGAGCAATTAAAGAATATATTAGGGATGACACTCATCTAAAAGCAGAATCTTACTGCTACCTACATACCGATTACTGTTTATATCTATATGATGTCTGTGAAATCCCATTGCACCATCTCTATCCAAATAAATATTAGCAAGGTTATCATAAACATCACTCCTTTCATTATATGGTAATCAGACAAAATATCGAAAATAAAATATCGTAAAGACAAAATATCGAAGAAAAAATATCGAAGGTCAAAAATATTGGGAAGCAAAAATATCGGATACAAAAATATCGTAATAGGTAAGTAAGTATAAATATCGAAAACAATAATATCGTTTGAGAAAATATCGACAATACAAAATATAGTGTAGTAATGGAAAAAATCAATAGTATAGGAAAAAATAAAATAATTGTACATAACATTTTTTTAAAAAGGTCTAAAAAATTAAATATATTTAATACATTTTTTTTTTAAAACATATCTAGGTTTAGGATCGGGTAATTGGGTTTATAGGGGATAAGGGTGGGGAGTGTATTAAAATGTATGTAAAAAAACCTAAAATAATAAAAAAATATAAATAAATATTTAAATAAAAAATTTTTGGGAATAAATAATATAAAAAAATAATAATAGATATCAAGTTTTAGGAGCGGGTTATTGGGTTTATAGGGGATAAGGGTGTGAAGTAATTTACTAATAATTAATTAATATATGTTAGTAAATATTTTTAAATTATAAATTGGTAATTAATTAAAATTAATTAGTTAATTAATTAATATCATATTGTACATATTTTTAATTAATAATTGGTAATTAATTAATATTTATTAGTTAATTATATTAGGTAAATTTATGTTAAATATATATTTTTTTTTGTTAATTAATTTGGAAAAAATATTAATTATTAAAATTAATTAATTACAGCTAATGTGCTAATATATTTACTTTGTTATTGTTAATTAATAATTAATTGGTAATTAAATAATAATAATTAATTTTGGGTAAAGGAGTTTTTTTAGGGTTCTGGGTCAGTTTTCAGTTTTTGGGTAAAGGGGTATTTCTTGGGTTCAGGGTCAGTTTTCAGTTTTTGGGTCAAGGGGTATGTTTTGGGTTCTGGGTCAGTTTTCAGTTTTTGGGTAAAGGGGTATTTTTTGGGTTCAGGGTCAGTTTTCAGTTTTTGGGTAAAGGGGTATTTATTTGGTTCTGGGTCAGTTTTTAGTTTTTGGGTAAAGGGGTATTTTTAGGGTTCAGGGTCAGTTTTCAGTTTTTGGGTAAAGGGGTATTTCTTGGGTTCAGGGTCAGTTTTCAGTTTTTGGGTAAAGGGGCATTTTTTGTGTTCAGGGTCAATTTTCAGTTTTTGGGTAAAGGGGTATTTGTTGGGTTCAGGGTCAGTTTTCAGTTTTTGGGTAAAGGGGTATTTTTAGGGTTCAGGGTCAGTTTTCAGTTTTTGGGTAAAGGGGTATTTTTAGGGTTCAGGGTCAGTTTTCAGTTTTTGGGTAAAGGGGTATTTCTTGGGTTCAGGGTCAGTTTTCAGTTTTTGGGTAAAGGGGTATTTTTAGGGTTCAGGGTCAGTTTTCAGTTTTTGGGTAAAGGTGTATTTCTTGGGTTCAGGGTCAGTTTTCAGTTTTTGGGTAAAGGGGTATTTTTAGGGTTCAGGGTCAGTTTTCAGTTTTTGGGTAAAGGGGTATTTCTTGGGTTCAGGGTCAGTTTTCAGTTTTTGGGTAAAGGGGTATTTGTAGGGTTCGGGGTCTGTTTTGGTTTTTTTGGGTACAGTCGTACAGGGTAAAAATAAAATTAATTTTAATTCAATCAATTAAAGGAAATTACAAAAAAATAAAATTACACCCACTCTAATTTAATGTAGACTGGAGTTGGAATATTATTTAATAATTAATTAGTGTCCAGCACCTACTACAATTTAATGTAGACTAGAGTAGGAATATTAATTATTATACAATTAGTGTCCAGCACCTACTCTAATTTAATGTACACTGGATTTGGTATATGAATAATTACATTATTAGAGTCCAACATATACTCACATTTAATATACAGTGCAAAATTTCTTTTTTTTTTTTTTTTTTTTACATGTCGAACGTTGTTTATTGCATCAAGTGTCCCTATGGTCTTTACTGCATTGTAAAAACGATACAAGCTGTGAAAAAAATGCAGTCAGTCACGCATAAGATGTCGCATTACCTCGCTCTGTGGCGCATTACCTGGAATTTGGACATTCAGAGAGAGAAATGACATGGTGGGTCATTGATGTTGTCAAATCAACTAAGAGACAGCCAAATGTTGACCATATACTCACCTTGAAGGAAAGCAGATGGATCTGTTGAACTGAAAATATTGATAAAGGATTGAATACAGCTACTGAACGGCATACTTTAGCATGCATGTTTTAGCTATGTACATCTTGCGACATATGCATTTGAATTTACAGTCTGTATGATTGTATAAGAACATCTTTGTATTCACTGTATAAAAACATCTCTGTATCAGTGTATAACCAATGTCTTTTCTATGCCACGATGTAAAATGAAAGAATATGGAATGTGGAGTAGTAGACGTCTACACTAATATTGTTTAGTATGCCCAGACATAAGTCAATGAATATAATAGACTAGTGATGAACAAGTCTTATAAACAGCATATTCAAACGTTACCAATATGTGACTGACAAGACCACAGATATTTTAGGTCTATAAAAATATCAAACTCAACAGACCAAAATATCGGCATTGCTTAACCTAACCTGATTTATATTAATGTTCATATTTTCGATGAGTACTTCAGTAAAGCTAATTTTCGATCAAGTGTATATCAATAATCTGTGAACAAATATTAGATCTACCGTTTTCAGAGGATGCTAAATTAGTGTGCAAATATTTATTATAAAGGAGAGTCTAAGGACAAAAATTACAGCGCTCCAGCCACAGAGCGAAGCTAATTCTTGATCATGTGAATGCTAATAATCTGTGGACAGATGTTAGATCTGCCGTATTCAGAGGATGCTAAGTGAGTATGAAAGAGAGGCAAAAGACAAAGTTTACAGTGTTACAGCCACAGAACACTGAGGAAAGTGAGATTATATGAACCATCACTGATATAAATTCTTTTGCACAAATGAGAAACAAATCACTAAAAATGCAATCAATCTTGGGTTTTTCTCATGCTTGATACAGAATCGATTATTTACAACTTCATCAACTATGTGTTAGTAGTAATTAAAAGAACAGACCAAGCTCTCTTAATCTAATGCCAACTAGCAGAATAATCACAGTATCATATATATTCCTTATTATTGATTTACAGTGCAAAATTTCTAATCAGATTGTTACATTATAGTAAGATAATGATACAAATAGTTCAACATGATTGTAGAAACATTATTTTTATTTGTTTCACAAATAAAATGTTATTTCATAACAATTGTTTTTTATTACATTTGGTTTTAAAAACATATTTTATAAACACAATGATAAACAACTATACAGAAGCATTATTATTTTGTACATTTTTGTACAAAAATGAAAATTCTTTATTATCTCTTTTACATATTGTAATTTCAGAAAGAAATGTAGAAATATCAAAAGTATTTTTCTATTATGATTTTTTCAGCTTCATTTCTAAAGATCAAATATTTATAATATAAGTCACACATTTTTAAATTATTATAATTTGTGACAATGTAGTTATATTTCTAGACATTGTTAACAAACATTATTGTTTTCATAATATCTATTTATTATATCATTTACATATTTGTTAATCAAATCATTGTAGGATTAAAGTAAATATTTTTTTACAATAATAGAAACTTAATGTTTATTTTTCCCTATTTAGTTAAGTATAGATATTATATTTTATACTTGGGACTATTTTATTGCATTTGGGTGCTTTATTTTGTAACCGGGTTAGGTCGTTTTGGGTTATTTGGAAGAAGGGCTGATCGCGGTTGGGAGACACTGCACGTCGCTTCAGGTAAGGTTTATTTTATATGTTTTATGTGTATTTTTATGATGTTTTGAGACTAGTGACCTTATATTTAGTGTTGTTGAATGTGAGGGAGTTATGTTTTAGATTTCGAAAACAGATAATTACTTATGGTATATACACGTAGTGTTAGTTAGTTAACTCTTTATTTATAGAGTGAATTTTAGTCTTTTAGGGTATATCTACAAGTGAAATCATCAATGTTAATATGTTTGTACCTAATTACTAGCTAATTAATGTGGGTGGGAATGTCTGTTTTCTATTTGTCATAGGTGTACGCTACATCGGAAGTTCCTTTAAAAAAAAAACGGAAGTGTTTGTTTGTTTAATTCAACACTGCTTTACAAACACTTCTTTACATTTTTCGGGTTTCCAGGAGCGATTCTTTCTATTTTTCAACTTTTTCGGGTTTTTTATGGTTATTCAATGGCTCTGGACAACGTGGATTTCTTAATTTTGAACAGTTGTATTTTTACATTTTTTTTGGGTTAATTTTGCACTACCTGGATTACTTTGGTGGAGAAGGACGTTATTGGATTGACAACATAATTGGTAAGTCCTTGCTTTCTAATTTTGTGTGGGTGGGTAATGTTATTTTTATTATGGAATTGTTTTTTACTTGTTATTTAGTTTTAATGTGTGCATATATTATAATAATATCTCTATATATTGCATACATTAAATACTTTAGAAGCTCACGTTACATATTTTTGCATACTTAGGTGATAGTTTTAGTGTTTTATAACATTTTGGGAATTAATTATAGTGTTTTGGCTATGATGTTTAGGTATTCTATGCCTTTTGTACTAGGGTAAAGTTTTACTTGTTCTTTCAGGTACTTGTGCATTTGTTTATTTTGCTTTGATGTTTTAGGGACAAGTTCAGTTACAGATTGGTCCATTCTAAATTCCTGGTAGCTCTGTTCTTTCTGTAGGCATTTAATGACATTTTCTAGAGTAGGTTTGGTTCTGCCAGTTGATTGTACAAATGCATTGTGCCAACCTTCCACTGCATTGTTAGTTTTTGATTCTCCGTTAAGGGTACTTTTGTAAACGTTCCACCAGGGTATGAGGAATTTTGGATTTCGTCGGTGGCCAGATCTGTGGAGTCTGCCTACCCAGGTGTCTTCAAAGTAATCGAGAAATGGACTTAATTTAGCTTCATTTTGTTTGTAGAATGGGCTGTCTATAATAATGTTGTAGTGTTCAGCTACATCTGTTTCAGGGACATAAGCAAGTGCAATGAGTTTTTTGATTTGGAAAGCAAAAATTGAGTTTGTAGCATATTCAACACTTAGGGTAGTTTTTTTGAAGGTGTCTCCATAAACACTGGTTGAAATGATAATAGCAGCCTTGAATGCAGGTATGGGGTGGATTTTTAGGATAGTTGAGAGCATTGCATGCTCAAAATCAAGAATGATATTTTCTGGAGAAAAATCATTAGTTTTTTGTTTTATTATATTTAATAATTCCATATATGTGGAATTATTTTTGTTTGGCTATAGTGCATATAGCAAAGGGATGTTGCAGTTGTGGCAGAGGCCATGTATTGTGTATAATTGGAAAAATGGTTTGGGACAGATAAATGTTCCATCCATCATCCAATATTGGCTTTGCTGCAGTTTAACTAAATTCATATTGGTACCTAAAATTATAAGCCTTTTGTCATTGTTTTCGTTGTCGTAAACTATAAATGGTTGTTTATTTAACGTTATTATTTGGTTTGCAGTTAAATTTATATCCTGATATGTTCTGGGAGATGGTGTTGTAGCAGTAGTAGCTTTTTTAGTTCGTGCTATAGTTCTTTTTAAGGAGAGAATATTTGGCATTTGGGTTGTGGCTGTTTTTGGGATTTTAGGAATGGCTTCTTTTAAAATGACATTTGTTTGCTTTTGGGAACCTGTACTAGCTTCTTTTATATTTTCCAAAGCTGTTCTAACTTCTATTTCAGTAACATTAGGTGGATGATTGTGTTCCCTAGTATACAGTACTGTAGCTTCTCTAGTTGTTGCTCTTCCATAGCACTTGTTAGAATAATATTTACAACATTTCCAATTAACTTTCATGCCATATTGCTTTTCTTGTGTATAAGTGTAACCCATGTAGCATAGTAATTTTCCTTTCTGGCTGGTCACAAATTCGGCTCCTTCGGTCATTTTGTACTTTGTATATCTATAAAATATATATATAATAGTTAATGTCAAATTAAATGTGATAAATAATCTATGTTAGTAATAAGTAGGAATGTTTATACTTACGTGTTTTAGAATTTACAGCAAAATTAGGAGTTGCTTGCTTCTTTAGTTGGGAATAATTGTTTGTGATGTTGTTGTAGCTGTTATGAAAAACATGAAAGTAGTATATTATTAATTAATGTTTCGGTACATTTGCAATGTTAGAGCTCATTTCTACTACAAAAGTGTATCTTCATGATTCACATTGTGAAGATACTTACATATTTTTTTAGGTTGGTCTTTGCCAGTATAGTTGTTTCTTCAGCTTCTGGAGAGTAGTTTGTAGTGTTATCTTAAAAAAAAAAAGGAACATATGTGTTAGAATAATCACCATGTTGGTACATTTTTTAATACATTATCTGGTAATTATGTTCTTTAATATACTTACTTTGTGATTAGTATCTGTATTATTCAGAATGTGGAGTTCTGTATTATGTCTGTATATCTATTCGTCGTGTTTGCTCTGTAAATAAACCATATATAATAGAAAATAATTAGAACAGTTCTAAATGTTTGTATGGTTTTTCCACATTTATTTCTGTTGCATAATACTTACTTAGTAAAATGTATTGTAGAAATAGTACTGATGTCCTTAGTTCATTAGTAGTGCAGTTTTCAGTAGTAGAATCTACAGATAAAAAGAAATATGTGGGGCAAAAGTCATTATTTCTGTGTGTTTAGATTTATGTGCACATAATGAAACCATGTGAAATTACTTACATAGTTATTAGAATCTGTATTCCTATGCTTTGTTCACTTATTTTGAGTAGAATATTCAGTAGTCGTAGTATCTAAATAAATAGTTTTATATAATTATTTAGCATGTTAAGTAGTATGAATAGCAAAGGGGCAGTGGGTATTTAGCAGATAAGTAGTAGTAGCAAATAATGCAGTTTCTATTTTATTTACTTACTTAGTAAAATGTATTGTAGAAATAGAACTGATGTCCTTAGTTCATTAGTAGTGCAGTTTTCAGTAGTAGAATCTACAGAAAAAAAGAAATATGTGGGGCAAAAGTCATTATTTCTGTGTGTTTAGATTTATGTGCACATAATGAAACAATGTGAAATTACTTACATAGTTTTTAGAATCTGTATTCCTATGCTTTGTTCAGTTATTTTGAGTAGAACATTCTGTAGTCGTAGTATCTAAAATAGTTTTATATAATTATTTAGCATGTTAAGTAGTATGAATAGCAAAGGGGCACTGGGTATTTAGCAGGTAAGTAAGTAGTAGTAGCAAATAATGCAGTTTCTATTTTATTTACTTACTTAGAAGATGTAATAGTAGGTTGATAGTCTGGTTCTTCTAGTTGTTGTGCAGCAATTCGGATAGAGATGAATCTCCTTCAGTGACTTTTGGCAAGTAGTTTGTGCTTAGATGTTAATTGTTTATATAGGGGAGTGTCAGTAGTAATTACTTTGCTATTGGTTCATTTAAAAAATTAGGGTTGTGATTGGTTAGTTAGTATATTTGAATTTCAGTTGTGATTACTTGGTAATAGAAGTGAAAAACCAAAAAAAATTATAAAATTATACAAACTAGCATAGAATATTTTAATATGTATAGGTGATATAATTATACCAATAGGATATTTTTGATGAATTAATAGTGTGTCTATAGTATTAATGTAAGTATTGTGTGTTTATTTAGATGTGAAAACATATAAAACGTTAATTAATTATGCTAACAGATGCATATAAAGTCGATATAGCTTATAATCCGATATTGATGTGCACGATATTTTTGAAGTCGATATTATAGTTAATGTCATTATTTTTTGTAGAAAGCAATATTTTTGTTTTCCGATGTTAATGTAGTCGATATCAAAGTAAACAATGTTTTTGTATATCGATATTAAAAAATCGATATTTGTGTATATATCTAGTTAAGTATAGGAAGCCGATATTTTTGATTTCGATATTTTTGTTCCGATATTTTTGTACGTCGATATTGTGAATTTCGATATTTTGTCAGACATTCCTTTATATGGGTTATCATCAATACCTGAAGAGGTGTACAAAATACAAAAGCATTTTGATTAGATACAGGAGGTAAGTTATGCCACATCACTAAATTGGAACACTCACTAACATCCATTTTGAGATAATATAGGAGTGTGACTGTGTGAGCACGCATGCGCACCCGTTTGTGTTTCTGTCCTCACTTATTATATCCTCACTTTTGCAAAAAATGTGGTATTCAATCAGTCTGTATCCGCAGTAGCACATTGCAATCACAAGAAATATTGCTAATAGCTGGAATGAGTACTTACGTTAGTCTTCAAGGCCCCAGTTTTCCAATCACTAATATGCTTATTTATCACAAAGCCACACAGTTGGTACATGTTCTATGTCTGCTCTGGATAATCCAGCAGACAGTATGCCTATGGGGGCAAGGACTATAAGGACCAGCATGGCCCAACTTTACATCAAAATCCCATCTGGGTGCAGATAGGTGCTATTAAAAGAAATACTCTGGCTCGCTACATGGACTATTAATAAACAGTACTCTTGTATTCCAGTATCAAACGACATGGTAATGCCACCTATCCCATGTCTATACTCAGACGAGGCATATATGTATAAGGTATATCTACAGTTTATTTACATCGTGTGAAACAAGACTAGGTGTTCACCATGGTTATGCCACTAAAAGATGCTACTTGCCGCTGCCCACAGTCTGTTAACTTATAGATGGATGCTGCCCTCGTGTATCGGTATGCCAATTGCTGGGACATGAAAAACGTTACCCAAAGTGGAGGGTCCTAACGTGAGGCCATGATCGGTACATGACTTTGCTATGTTCACATGTGACCCTATGACGGTAGCTGGAACATGAAAAGTGCTTCGCAGAGCTGGAAGGTCCGAACTTGAACCCATAATAGATCCATAAATTTTACTACACTTGCCTCCTGTTCAATGATCGGGTGCCCTGGGTCTGGTTCTGGTCAGTACGCTGCCCAACAGGGATGCCCACCAACGCTCCTCATTATATTCCCCCAGAATTGAACATATTCTGCGTGGTGCCTGTGACGGATCATGACGTCGAAGGGTGTGTCTTGGTAATACTGAGCTCAAGGCTTAGTATGTCGACAGACGCCATATTTAAACCAATGTTTTAACCTTATGGACATAATCAAAACAGGTTGAGGCCACAATCCTGTGTTTTTATTGTCACTGCCTAGTTCTTCTTGAGGTATAGCTCATGATCTACTAGATTTTAAATGTTATGCTTTCTCATGTGTAGAACCTAGTGTGTTGATAACCTTCCTGTATCGGCACTTCAAGCAGCAGCACTGGTACCTGATACTAGCTCATGTCATTCAGTAAATGTGAGACGCTCTGTTTTAAGTCTCAACAGGGGCCATGTAAAGCTGAATCAGACTCCATTAGTGCAGCTCAGTTAATAGGGACATTAGGACAATGTTCCATGGGTGCCCTCTTGGAGCGGATGATTGACTGCTATGGTGTACACGCTGAGTTGGGGGTACCCTATTCGGTCACATCAGGTGTTATGTTAATAGTATCTTGTAAAGCGCACGTATGCTGTAAGGTTAAATGGCGCTGATTCAGTTGTGAGCAGGGACCGCAGAGGACTATACGTGGGCCTGTGTGAACAACCACGTTTTTAGCAGTCTTCTGAAATCTAAGAGTTTGCTACAGGCCCAGATCTCCAGAGGGAAGGAGTTCCAAAGTCTGGGTGCCAATATTGCAAATCTGCGGCCTAAGAAGATGATGGTTGGCAGAGCGAAGACTTCGAGAGGGAGCATATCTGGTCAAGAGGCTGCTGATAAATTTGGGGCTATGATCGTGAATAGATTTAAAAATGATGCAGGCAGTTTTGAAAGTGATCCGTTGGGAGGGTATACACCTGTTACAACGCATTTTTTACAACGCAGTACTGTTACAACGCATCTTTTACAACGCAGGTACTGTTACAACGCATACATTTACAACTTATACTGTTACAACGCAGGTACAGTTACAACGCAGGTACTTTTACAACGCATATATATATATATATGTATTTAAATCTAATTTTTTATTTAAAAATAGTTTAGATTTTGGTAATATTTGTATTGACTTTTAAAAAATTATATTTGTTTTAGTATTATTAATTTATATGTTAATTGAAAGTTAATATTTGTTTTAGTATTGTATAGTATAAATATAGTAATGTATACTTTAAAATTTCTAATGTTAATTTAATGTGAATAGTAAAGTATTTATTAAATAATGAATTAAACAAATGAAAATTATTGATCCATTATATTGTTTGTTTGTTTATATGTATGTATGTATATTAAGTAATAGTTATGATTATAAATAAATAAATAAATAAATATGAAGTATTATTGTTAAAATTTGGGTAATAAATATTTAAATATTATAAGATATTAATATATATTTATTTTAAAGCATTTCAAATTATATTGTCTTTTATTATATTTATTATATTGTTTATTTTAGGAATATGAGTATTAATTTGGGTATTTAAGTATTAAATAATATATGATTTAAATAAATTAAGTGACTAAAATATGTATTTATGTATAAAATAATAATTATGTTTATAAATAAATATGAAGTATTATTGTTAATATTTGGGTAATAGATATTTAATTAATATAAGATATAATAAATATTAATTTTAAAGCATTTCAAATTATATTGTCTTTAAATTAGGGTATTAGAGTATTAATTAAAAGTAATTAATTAATTTAAATATAGCTTAATAATTAAATAATTTATTGATAAAAATTACTTACTTTTATTTAGTGGAGTTTAATTGAAAAAAGTATATAAAATATAACTTTGAGAGTAAATTTGGGTATTTAAAAATTTTACAAAAATAGTATGAATTTATTTATTTGGTTTAATGTATGTTTTATTTAAAATTTTTATGTATGTTTATTAAATTTAGTTAAGTATTAGTTAAGTTAGTTAAGTATTAGTTAAGTATTTTGAAAAGTATTTTAACAATAACTTTTTAATTATTTTGAATATTATATATGATTATATATGAATATATGAATATTATAATCTATTTTATTACATAAATATATTGCAAAAAGTGTACGTTTTAATTTAATATAATTTAATTAAAATAAAATGTTTTCGAAATTTGGACTTTATTAAGTATTATGTTTTTTAAACAAAATAATAATTAAATGATTTTGTTTGTGACATACTTAAAGTAATGTTTCCGTTCCCACGCTTTACCATTGTTTTCTATGGACACATTTGTCCTTCATTTATTTTCATGATACATCCAGATATGTACAGCGGTCCGGAATTAAAGCAAAGGAAACGAAAGGAAAGAGGAGGAAAAAAGCGGAAAAGAAAGAAGAAAACAGGTAAAGTAAGGAAGTATATATTTTACATGAAATTATAAAAGATAAGATATATTGTATGAAATAAATAAAAACGAAGAGATATTTTTTTATAAGTAAAAATATGTTTTTATTACATAAAAAATATATTAAAATAAACATCTCTTTTTTAGAAATTTTATGTACATTTTTTAAAATTTTTACATATACATGTAATCATATATACAAATAATTTTTATTCAAAAAGAGTATTATACTAAAATGTACAGTAGTCCTTTGTTTATTGTTGCAGCATATCCTGACGTCATTACGTATACGCGAGCGTCATCGGCCATTTTGTGGGGTACCGGAGCAGGAAGCAGCAGGAAGCAGCAGGACGCTGAACTGCGATCAGGTAGGAAAACAATTTAATACTAAATAATAATGTAAAATAACAAAAGATTAACATTTATTGTAAGGATATGTTAAGTAGAGGTTGCTCGAAATAAAAAAAATGTGATAAAAAACATGTCGCTACTCGTATTATTAGAATATGCCGATGTTGGGTCGGTGGGCGTGGGGAAGATCGGTAATTACATTAAAGTATGATTTAGTTGAATTAGTAGCATTAAATGATGAAAAAGTGTTTTGAAAAGTATAACATATATCAAAAAATGTATTTATGTATGCAAAGTATTAAAATGCATTTTGGAGTGATATTACAGTTTGGAAATATTGAGTTTGAGAAAGTTAGTTGCTAGGAATTGTTGCTAAAATATTATACGAATGTTAATAGAGATATTTCCAATGTTTTATTCGTGCTTTTAGAAAACAACTTTGTATTTGCTGAAGATTCTAATCTTGGGATTATTTGCGAATAATTGATGGTGTGATTGGTTATATTGGTTACATTTTAGTTGTAATTTATAAATTTTGGAAAACTTTTTGCTTTGTTTCGTTTCAAAATATTAAAGCAAAAGTTTTGGAGACTTTGTTTATTCTGCTTAATTAGATTTAAAGGCAGAATTGATGTTTATTGTTTTTCTTACATTAAGTTGAAGTCTGTATTTTTTGATTTAGGAGGAGTAGAGAAATTTGAATTTAGAAAATTAGGTTACATTGAATTATAAAAATGACAAGGCTAGATTGTTTTTCACTTTCTGAAGAAAACAAAGTAAATTCATATATGAATTTTTCAATGTTTGGTCAAATGTTGTAGGAATTAGCACTTCATGTGGAAACATGGAAATATCAATATTTTGATTACATATATATTTTAATAATTCATTTTATGGTGTGGTTTTGATAGAAGAGTTTAGGAAAATATTGAAAATGCATTTTTTTTATTTGCACTGTAATTTCCTATTATTTAATAATGCAGTCCAAACATGAATTTTGGAAATATTTGTTCTGCTATTTTTTGGAAAGTCTTATGTTATTCAAAATTAAAAAAAATCCTCATGTAAGGGATTTATTTAAGAAAAAATGTTAAAAAATTAAATACATGGAAAAAAAAATGACCCAACATTAAATATTAAAAAATGTTTTAGGAAAAATGTTTTTGACGAATTCAAATTAGAAATTTTTTTAATTTTGGTAAAAGCAGGAAAGTAATGTAAATAATAGTTTAGAAAGAAAGGATGTTAGCAAGATTCTCAAGGTAATCTAAAGCCACACACAACGAAAATTGTTGTAATAGTGCCAATAGTCGTTCAGACATTTCCTTAGTTCTTTGAGTAATCCGTGAGTTTAGACTACCTGTGAGTTTGTGAAAGTCTCATTTCTTGGAAACTTTGCTCCTTCTTCAAAGTTTCCAGAAATGAATAGAAATTAGGGTGGGGTTTACCAATTACATGATTGAAGGAGTTATGCCATCCCTCAATGGCATTATTTGTTTTTGCCTCTCCCTCTAGGCAACTCGAATAACAGTTCCACCACTCCACATGGAAACGTGGCTTCCTCCTGCGACCCGATCTGCCTAGGTGTCCAATCCATGTGTCTTCCATATAATTTAAAATGGGTGCCAATTTATCTTCGTTTGTTAAATAATAATCTGATTCTGTAATGGCAGTGTAGTACTCGTCTACACTTTCGGGAGGGACAAAACAAAGAGCAGTTAATTTTTTTAATTCGACTTGTAGTTTGCTGTCCGTTGAGTATTCAGTAACTAAGGGTGTTTTCTGTAATTTACGCCAGAATGCCTGGGAAAAGTGGAAAAAACACCCTTGAATTTGGGTATCCGTGCACAGTTTGGTGATCACATTGATCATACTCAATTCAAAATCGATAATTATTTTCCTAGGACTTTGGTTTGTTTTGGACTTAATCACAGTTAAAAATTCTGTGTAAGTTGCTGAAGTCTTATCAGGCAGCAAACTATATACTAGGGGTATTACACTATTATTAATTTTTGCATGAATAGTATAAATTTGGGTGAATGGATGGGGCGTGCTTTTAAACGTCCCATCCATCATCCAAATTTCACTTGATTCAAGCTTAACAAGGTTGCGTGGAGTACTAAAAATTATGATGCGCTTAAGAGGGTTTTCGTTATCATGCAGGAGGAAAGGTTCATTAGAAAAAGAAATAGTAAGTTCAGGAGGAATATTGATATCAGAAAAGGTATGTGGTGTGTTTATTTGAGTATTACTTGCCTGCTTTTGTCTTTGTATAATTCTTCGCAAATTATGAATGTTTGGAATATTACTAGCAATATGAGTAGGGACATGTTGTGCAACCTGTCTCAAAATAGATCCTGTGGATTCATTGGAGGTGCTTGCAATAGCTTTCATTTCATTTACAGTTTCTCTAACATCAACTTCCATTGCAGAGGCAGAGTGGTTATGGTCAGTTGTTCTTACAATAATATCATTGACCGTAACCGCTCTGCCGCTGCAACGAGTTGTATGGTATTGCACGCATCTCCAATGAATCCGTGGATTACTTAATCTATCCTTACAATAAATGTAACCTGCATGAGTTAGTAATTGTTTTCCTTTTCTGGATGGGATATATTTTGCAGTTTGTTGTGAAGACATTTTCTGAAAAGAAAGAATAAATGTTTTAATATTTAGAATATAAAAATTTTAATCAAACATTTGTATGCAGTTTTCTTTTTGCTTTACTTTGATTATTGGTTATTTCTATATTATCTAGCACATTTTACATGTTTCTTAACTTTCCAGCACTGTACCTACTGTTGCACTTACCAGGAGTTGGAATAGTAATTTAGGCCTCTTGACTATCCTGCACTTTCCCTACTGTAGCACTTATCAGGAGTTGGAATAGTAATTTAGGCGTCTTGAATATCCTGCACTTTCCATACTGTAGCACTTACCAGGAGTTGGAATAGTAATTTAGGCCTCTTGATTATCCTGCACTTTCCCTACTGTTGCACTTACCAGGAGTTGGAATAGTATTTTAGGCTTCTTGAATATCCTGCACTTTCCCTACTGTAGCACTTACATGGAGTTGGAATAGTAATTTAGGCCTCTAGAGTATCCTGCACTTTCCCTACTGTAGCACTTACCAGGAGTTGGAATAGTATTTTAGGCCTCTTTAATATCCTGCACTTTCCCTACTGTAGCACTTACCAGGAGTTGGAATAGTAATTTAGGCCTCTTGACTATCCTGCACTTTCCCTATTGTAGCACTTACCAGGAGTTGGAATAGTAATTTAGGCTTCTTGACTATCCTGCACTTTCCCTTCTGTAGCACTTACCAGGAGTTGGAATAGTAATTTAGGCCTCTTGACTATCCTGCACTTTCCCTACTGTAGCACTTACTAGGAGTTGGAATAGTAATTTACACCTCTAGAGTATCCTGCACTTTCCCTACTGTAGCACTTACCAGGAGTTGGAATAGTAATTTACACCTCTAGAGTATCCTGCACTTTCCCTACTGTAGCACTTACCAGGAGTTGGAATAGTAATTTAGGCCTCTTGACTATCCTGCACTTTCCCTACTGTAGCACTTACTAGGAGTTGGAATAGTAATTTAGGCCTCTTGACTATCCTGCACTTTCCCTACTGTAGCACTTACTAGGAGTTGGAATAGTAATTTAGGCCTTTTGACTATCCTGCACTTTCCCTACTGTTGCACTTACTAGGAGTTGGAATAGTAATTTGGGCCTCTTGACTATCCTGCACTTTCCCTACTGTAGCACTTACCAGGAGTTGGAATAGTAATTTAGGCCTTTTGACTATCCTGCACTTTCCCTACTGTTGCACTTACTAGGAGTTGGAATAGTAATTTAGGCCTCTTGACTATCCTGCACTTTCCCTACTGTAGCACTGTAATGGCTGGATTTTCTGAGTAAGTGGGATCAGCCCCCAGGGGCCCCTCCAACCCAGCCAGAACGTACTCACCTTCCCTCCTCAGGACTCCTCTATCCAGGCACCTGGTACCTACCTGAGGATGGGGAACTCGCAATATACAAGCTCATATTATTAAGAACACCACTAAATCTATAGGGATACTAAGAATACTCACTGATTACTAGGGATATCCATACCCTACACCACACTTATTCACATCAGTTGGTCTCGCGGCCACCCTGACCCAGACCGTTCTACCCTAGGGCAGATATGACACACAATCCGGTGCGTCTACACACGGGCCTGCAGAACCCAATGCTCCCTTTTCCAAACTGTTCGCAATCCTGCGAAACTACACGTTAGTTCGACCTCCTAACGCTCTTACTTACTCAAGCCACAATCCAGTGGGTATTAACACTGGTCTCCCACCCAGTGCTGTCACTAACGCCGCATATCAACGACGACCACATTCCTATGAACCATTATTGGGATAATATCTCAGTTGTCTACTCGGGATGAAACTACAATAATAACTTTGAATATACTTCCAGATTATATAGTGTACTCCCTGCTCTTGGCATCAAAGGTCCACTCACTCCCTCTTTATGTGATCACCACTTACCTGATTGGGATTACTCATCCATTCACGTAGCAACTACCTAGGAGATATATTTACCTTCAGTGAACAAGAATAGGAAATACACACCAGTTTGTTATAAACTGGGGGTTATTTTATTACAACAATATAAACATTTACACAAATCTGACAAAGACTATAGGTAGAACACACCGCTTGAAAGAGAAGGATTACACATAACAGGAACACTCCGCTGAAAGGGAAAAGATTAGACATAAAGTGTAAGTGTAGCTAATGTGATGAAAACAATATCACCTGATTAGTGTGAAGTCTTGTTCTAGCTGTCATCTGGGTTCCTCTCTCGTCTGTGCCTTGGCCCATCTCAGACTATCTCTCCCCCACACGAACTGTCTCCACCTTCCGTCTTCAATCTTAATGGTTCCTGCCGCTCTGATCACCGTTCATTCCACTAGCTTATTCACTCTGTCTCTGCGCCAATGTCCAATTAACTCCATCTGCTCCCATAGGTTAGTCCACGATCTCTCCTCTATCTCTTCTAAAAGGCATTACTTCAGACTCCAGCTATTCACACCTCCTCCTGATAAGCAACTGCTTCTGACTGCTTCCTTCAGTTCCAGCTCACTATTCAACTCAGCTCTTCTCCAGCTTGAACCCTCTCTCTCTCTCTCTGCCAACTCCACTCCACTGCTCGACTCTCTGCTGGACTGACCCTCTGCTTGACTCTCTCCTCGACTGACTGACTCCGCCTCTGCACTTCACTGATATAGAATGCTGTTTCCTCATGGAAAGTTCCAGCCAGCAGCTTCCTCCCACCAATCCAATGCACCAGGCTCCTTGCGCTAGACGCTCCCACAGTGACCAGTCTGCTTGTTTCGTCTAGAGACCTGAGCCCGGGAACAATTCCTGATTAGATTCAGCTCTGGCTGGTTCTCTCCGGTCCGCTTAGGGCGAACAACAGTTATAACTATAAACTTTGCCTTTGCCCTGAAAAGCCTCTCAGCTTCATCAAGATGGAGTCCCTCTAGCTCTAGGCCTGTAGGCCTGAAAAGGGTGAAATGCTCCTTAGCTCTGTCAGAATACCTACATAAACCATACCAATGTGTCTAATATGTCAAAGGCAATAGACAGGTTAAAGTCAAGAATAAAGGCATATTAAGCAGCTATCCTCTTCTAGATCTGGAAAAAGGGCTTAAAAGGGCCAACACAGGCTAAGAATACCTATACTAGATGCGAGCAAGATTAATGATCTATATCACTGCTAAATAAAGCCAAAAACTCTGCCATAACATTCCACCCTTAGATCCTTATCTTGCGAGCATCAATAAACAACAACAACCATCTAAACAAACATCAACATAATCTATCCAACATAGGCTAAGAATACCTATCCTAGATGTGAGCAAGATTAAGATCTATATCACTGCTAAATATCTCTGCCATCCACCCTTAGATCCTTATCTTGCGAACATCTTATAAACAATAACATCTAGATAAACAAACATCAACACAATCTATCAACAAATCAAAACCTAAAAAACTCCCTCAAAACAATGACAACTCAAGGAAATTCCACCTGAAACTCAATTGTAGGGAATAGAAACCTAAAAACAAATCAAAGCACCCTTGACTTGAATGCTGAAACATATCTGATAACAACAGAAACTAACCAAAGCATCCTCAAACTAAATGTGCCTCAACTTCTAATGATAACTGGTGAAATCTAGTGATGTAGGGACTTATGTGTTGAATGAAAACAGCAAGGGGCCTAAATGGGCCTACTTCGGACAACTTAAGGCTAAATGAGGCCTACCTACTATTGTCAACTTAAGAACTAAATGTGTTTCAACTCCTAATGAGAAAACAAGAAAGGGCCTAAATGAGCCCTACGTACTATAGGCAACTTAAGCTAATGATGACTCATGAAACTATTGGTGTAGGGGCTTGTTTGTGGGATGAAAATAACAATAGGCCTAAATGAGGCCTACCTACTTTAGTTAACCTAAGCTAACATTTTGGTGAAATCTGAGAAATAGACATGATAAACTGTGTCAAGGTTTGGGCAAACATTAATACATAATCATACTAAAAGACACACCACCCAGAACAATCCAAATTTTAAGGTAACCACCCTTTGATCAATCAAGGTGAAAATGTAAGAACAGTAAAAAAAAAAAAAACAACAACCCCCATTTCTACAAGATAGCTGGTGTAACATTAAGAACACATGTGGGCACCACCATTCAAAAAAGTCCTTCATTGGCAAAAACTGTTTTGAAGAAAACAGAAAAACTATAATAGGTGACCTGTTTTTTTTTTTTTTTTTGCTTTAAAAGTGGGACCTGCTTGTCCAAGGGATTATTCATCAAATCCTTTTAAAATTCTGTAACAAATAAAACATGTATGTGTATTTTTATTTTTTTAAGTGGGGCCTGCTCGTAGTGATGTCAACAAAAAAATGCAGGCTAGGGAATCAAATAACTTAGTCCAAAAGTCTTCAGTGTAGGCCACCACCCTGCATCCTCGGTATCCGGACACTTCCTCCAATGCGGCCATCCATCACCCGGTCTGGTCTGGTCTGGTCTGGGTCCATCATCCAAAAATAATAAACTAAAATAAAAACATGAAAGTAAAAAGCTAAAACAAAAAAGTGGAAGGGGGGAGGGACCCACGCACAACCACAACTTCAGCAATCCTAGAAACAAGAGAACAAGTATCATTATTCTTGCAAAATAAAATTTTCCATTTAAAAAGCACCCCGGGTGCCTTTCATTATTGAAAAGAAAATATCCTAATTAATTAAAAACATTCAAAATTTAACTTTTAATAACTTTTAGCAGGGCCTAACATACCCTAATCCTCCCTAAGCCAGCCCCTCCCTTCAGAGCAGGAGCCATGCTACAGTGGGAAGCTACTTTAAACACTGCAATATGATGAGCCTCTCTAAACCAGCCCCTCCCTTACATAAACAAGCCATCCACGGAAGAAAATTGGATTGTAGCCAATCATAACGAACTGGGACGTGATCGAAACTTGCAGAATGAAGGAAAAAAACTCGTCTGCACAAACCAGCTGGTCTGCCAAGGTCGAAAAACAAATTTCTCATGCCTTATTTTCTAACTAACGGAAGCTAGCATTTAAAAAAAAACAATTCTGTTACAGTGTACTGCCAATTAAAAAAGCTCCAGTTTTTTTTAAAAAGACTTTTGTCCAACTAATTCAGCTAAAGGCAAGACACTTAAAATATGGGCACTTATTTAGAAAGGGGCAACTACCTTTGGCACACAAGATTATACATTCTGCATTTGGGAAAAAAACGAAATAACATGGTCCATTTTAAAAGAGAAATAATTTGTAAAACAACATAAAATGCAGATACATTTCAACATTGTATTTAATTTAATGTTTTGCTGACACATTTATAAAAGCATACATTTTAATTTACATTTGGGAAAATAATAATGTTACATTTTAACATTTTTTCTTTCAAAGGCACATGGTTGCCTTCCACTAATTAAAAGCACATGTTACCATGCACTATCGGGCAAGATTCATTATACTGAACCCGTCATTATTGCAACCAGCACATTCCTGTCTAGATGGAAACCCCTCACAGAAATAATTAATGAAAACAGCTCCGTAGCGCGCACTCTAACGGGCCATCTTTTTAACATTTCACTCATTTAAAAAAAAAAAACACAGCTCTCTCCGTAACCTGACTGGTTGATTTATAACCACATCAGTTCCAAGGCAAACCCACACAAATTCGTAGACGCATTTCAAAAGGAATGTGAAATGAACAGAACCCTTCTCAAAACACAAGATGTTACCTTCCCGTCAAGAAACTGACAAAGCACATAGGCAGACCAAGGAATCAAAAAAAGTCAAAATCAAACCATCAAATAATCCTTAAAATAATCCACTGACTTTTATAGTCAGGTCAGATAACCATGCATGTTGACAGCATGTAAAAAATAAAGACTGCCATCTCAACTCAAGATATTAACCCTTTGGCAGCTCAAGCAGAATCATTTCCCAACGTCCATTTATACATGGGAAAATCATGATCACATTTCTTCACGTTTACAGATGACACGTACACATATTTTCAAAAACGTTATCCCCAAGCACCCGAGAGAGATCCAGCTCTCTCCTGCCTAACGTAATGATAACATGCCCTGTCCAAGCCATGACCACATGGCGCTATTCACAAGCCATATTTACAAGACAAGCCTTTCACAAACAACATTTCCAAGGCGCAATGCACAAGGAACACAATAGATCAACATGAGAACATGCACCTCACAAGCCACATTAATATGGCGCTATTCACAAGTCATATTTACAAGGAGCTATATTCAAAGAACTCCACAGATCATATTACAATGAACACATTTCACATTGCACAGCATAAGCAGATGCAGCAAGCAATTTAATGGGCAATTTAAAAGCGCTTTTTACATACATTTATACAATTGAACCATCACATAGATGTAACTGGCTTCCTCATGTAATGCCATCCTTCAACTCTGACAGTTTAAACACCAAGATGAAAACCATTCCTTCCACCCTGAATAAACCAAATGCCATGATGTAATGCAATCTCCTCACGCTGCAACTGTTCAAGCCCATAGGTCTAACAGACTACATAAACTGCAACATTACGCCAGATGGAACCGGCGTTCAGGGCACTCCCTCACAACACATGGGAAACAATCTAAGCACATGGCCAGGCACACAGGCTTCGTAAGATGACGACTACGCCAGATGTTATGTCTGGCGCTCAGGGCACTCCCACACAACACATGGGAAACAATCTAAGCACATGGCCAGGCACACAGGCTTCGTAAACTGTCCGACTACGCCAAAATGTAATGGCTGGATTTTCTGAGTAGGTGGGATCAGCCCCCAGGGGCCCCTCCAACCCAGCCAGAACGTACTCACCTTCCCTCCTCAGGACTCCTCTATCCAGGCACCTGGTACCTACCTGAGGATGGGGAACTCGCAATATACAAGCTCATATTATTAAGAACACCACTAAATCTATAGGGATACTAAGAATACTCACTGATTACTAGGGATATCCATACCCTACACCACACTTATTCACATCAGTTGGTCTCGCGGCCACCCTGACCCAGACCGTTCTACCCTAGGGCAGATATGACACACAATCCGGTGCGTCTACACACGGGCCTGCAGAACCCAATGCTCCCTTTTCCAAACTGTTCGCAATCCTGCGAAACTACACGTTAGTTCGACCTCCTAACGCTCTCACTTACTCAAGCCACAATCCAGTGGGTATTAACACTGGTCTCCCACCCAGTGCTGTCACTAACGCCGCATATCAACGACGACCACATTCCTATGAACCATTATTGGGATAATATCTCAGTTGTCTACTCGGGATGAAACTACAATAATAACTTTGAATATACTTCCAGATTATATAGTGTACTCCCTGCTCTTGGCATCAAAGGTCCACTCACTCCCTCTTTATGTGATCACCACTTACCTGATTGGGATTACTCATCCATTCACGTAGCAACTACCTAGGAGATATATTTACCTTCAGTGAACAAGAATAGGAAATACACACCAGTTTGTTATAAACTGGGGGTTATTTTATTACAACAATATAAACATTTACACAAATCTGACAAAGACTATAGGTAGAACACACCGCTTGAAAGAGAAGGATTACACATAACAGGAACACTCCGCTGAAAGGGAAAAGATTAGACTAAGTGTAGCTAATGTGATGAAAACAATATCACCTGATTAGTGTGAAGTCTTGTTCTAGCTGTCATCTGGGTTCCTCTCTCGTCTGTGCCTTGGCCCATCTCAGACTCTCTCTCCCCCACACGAACTGTCTCCACCTTCCGTCTTCAATCTTAATGGTTCCTGCCGCTCTGATCACCATTCATTCCACTAGCTTATTCACTCTGTCTCTGCGCCAATGTCCAATTAACTCCATCTGCTCCCATAGGTTAGTCCACGATCTCTCCTCTATCTCTTCTAAAAGGCATTACTTCAGACTCCAGCTATTCACACCTCCTCCTGATAAGCAACTGCTTCTGACTGCTTCCTTCAGTTCCAGCTCACTATTCAACTCAGCTCTTCTCCAGCTTGAACCCTCTCTCTCTCTCTGCCAACTCCACTCCACTGCTCGACTCTCTGCTGGACTGACCCTCTGCTTGACTCTCTCCTCGACTGACTGACTCCGCCTCTGCACTTCACTGATATAGAATGCTGTTTCCTCATGGAAAGTTCCAGCCAGCAGCTTCCTCCCACCAATCCCATGCACCAGGCTCCTTGCGCTAGACGCTCCCACAGTGACCAGTCTGCTTGTTTCGTCTAGAGACCTGAGCCCGGGAACAATTCCTGATTAGATTCAGCTCTGGACGGTTCTCTCCGGTCCGCTTAGGGCGAACAACAGTTATAACTATAAACTTTGCCTTTGCCCTGAAAAGCCTCTCAGCTTCATCAAGATGGAGTCCCTCTAGCTCTAGGCCTGTAGGCCTGAAAAGGGTGAAATGCTCCTTAGCTCTGTCAGAATACCTACATAAACCATACCAATGTGTCTAATATGTCAAAGCCAATAGGCAATAGACAGGTTAAAGTCAAGAATAAAGGCATATTAAGCAGCTATCCTCTTCTAGATCTGGAAAAAGGGCTTAAAAGGGCCAACACAGGCTAAGAATACCTATACTAGATGCGAGCAAGATTAATGATCTATATCACTGCTAAATAAAGCCAAAAACTCTGCCATAACAAGCACTTACCAGGAGTTGGAATAGTAATTTACACCTCTAGAGTATCCTGCACTTTCCCTACTGTAGCACTTACCAGGAGTTGGAATAGTAATTTAGGCCTCTTGACTATCCTGCACTTTCCCTACTGTAGCACTTACTAGGAGTTGGAATATTAATTTAGGCCTCTTGACTATCCTGCACTTTCCCTACTGTAGCACTTACCAGGAGTTGGAATAGTAATTTACACTTGTATATTTTTCAAAACTTTATTCAGTGCTGCGCTTACCTAGAGTTGAAATATGTATCTGTTCATTTATACTATGTGGTATTCTTTAGTGTTTATGCTTGATTCATATATGTATAATGAAAACTGTTTTTCACTTACTGTTTGTTTTGGATCTTTGCTTGGCAGAAATGAGTTCTGGTTATTGCAGTTGGTTTTCTTTGATGTTGTTTTACTTCTGGTGAGATTGAGTCCTTAAAAAAGAAAAGTATGTGTAAAAATGTGTGACACATAATTTCTGAGGAGAGTCATTTTAATGTTTTCTTTACACTTTCTCTGCACTTTATTTACAGTAGCACTTATGTACAGTGGGAAACGCAATTTAGTCCTGTGGATTATCCAGTCTTTTGTGTATTGCTGCATTTACATGCATTTGGGATAGTAAATGTCAACTCTAGAGTATCCTGCACTTTCCCTACTGTAGCACTTACCAAGAGTTGGAATAGTAATTTACACCTCTACAGTATCCTGCACTTTCCCTACTGTAGCACTTACCTGGAGTTGGAATAGTAATTTAGGCCTCTAGTGTATCCTGCACTTTCCCTACTGTAGCACTTACCAGGAGTTGGAATAGTATTTTAGGCTTCTTGAATATCCTGCACTTTCCCTACTGTAGCACTTACATGGAGTTGGAATAGTAATTTAGGCCTCTAGAGTATCCTGCACTTTCCCTACTGTAGCACTTACCAGGAGTTGGAATAGTATTTTAGGCCTCTTGAATATCCTGCACTTTCCCTACTGTAGCACTTACATGGAGTTGGAATAGTAATTTAGGCCTCTAGAGTATCCTGCACTTTCCCTACTGTAGCACTTACCAGGAGTTGCAATAGTAATTTAGGCCTCTTGACTATCCTGCACTTTCCCTACTGTAGCACTTACCAGGAGTTGGAATAGTAATTTAGGCTTCTTGACTATCCTGCACTTTCCCTACTGTAGCACTTACCAGGAGTTGGAATAGTAATTTACACCTCTTGACTATCCTGCACTTTCCCTACTGTAGCACTTACTAGGAGTTGGAATAGTAATTTAGGCCTTTTGACTATCCTGCACTTTCCCTACTGTTGCACTTACCAGGAGTTGGAATAGTAATTTACACCTCTAGAGTATCCTGCACTTTCCCTACTGTAGCACTTACCAGGAGTTGGAATAGTAATTTACACCTCGAGAGTATCCTGCACTTTCCCTACTGTAGCACTTACCTGGAGTTGGAATAGTAATTTAGGCCTCTTGACTATCCTGCACTTTCCCTACTGTAGCACTTACCAGGAGTTGGAATAGTAATTTACACTTGTACCTTTTTCAACACTTTATTCAGTGCTGCGCTTACCTAGAGTTGAAATATGTATCTGTTCATTTATACTATGTGGTATTCTTTAGTGTTTATGCTTGATTCATATATGTATAATGAAAACTGTTTTTCACTTACTGTTAGTTTTGGATCTTTGCTTTGTAGAAATGAGTTCTGGTAATTGCAGTTGGTTTTCTTTGATGTTGTTTTACTTCTGGTGAGATTGAGTCCTTAAAGATAAGTATGTGTAAAAATGTGTGACACATAATTTCTGAGGAGAGTGATTTTAATGTTTTCTTTACATGCATGAGATATAGTATTGAGGCATACTTTAGCACTTTCTCTGCACTTTATTTACAGCAGCACTTATGTACAGACGGAAACGCAATTTAGTCCTGTGGATTATCCAGTCTTTTGTGTATTGCTGCATTTACATGCATTTGGGATAGTAAATGTCAACTCTAGAGTATCCTGCACTTTCCCTACTGTAGCACTTACCAGGAGTTGGAATAGTAATTTACACCTCTAGAGTATCCTGCACTTTCCCTACTGTAGCACTTACCTGGAGTTGGAATAGTAATTTAGGCCTCTAGAGTATCCTGCACTTTCCCTACTGTAGCACTTACCTGGAGTTGGAATAGTAATTTAGGTCTCTAGAGTATCCTGCACTTTCCCTACTGTTGCACTTACCAGGAGTTGGAATAGTAATTTAGGCCTTTTGACTATCCTGCACTTTCCCTACTGTAGCACTTACCAGGAGTTGGAATAGTAATTTACACCTCTTGACTATCCTGCACTTTCCCTACGGTAGCACTTACTAGGAGTTGGAATAGTAATTTAGGCCTTTTGACTATCCTGCACTTTCCCTACTGTTGCACTTACCAGGAGTTGGAATAGTAATTTACACCTCTAGAGTATCCTGCACTTTCCCTATTGTAGCACTTACCAGGAGTTGGAATAGTAATTTACACTTGTACATTTTTCAAAACTTTATTCAGTGCTGCGCTTACCTAGAGTTGAAATATGTATCTGTTCATTTATACTATGTGGTATTCTTTACTGTTTATGCTTGATTCATATATGTATAATGAAAAATGTTTTTCACTTACTGTTAGTTTTTGATCTTTGCTTTGCAGAAATGAGTTCTGGTAATTGCAGTTGGTTTTCTTTGATGTTGTTTTACTTCTGGTGAGATTGAGTCCTTAAAAAAGAAAAGTATGTGTGACACATAATTTCTGAGGAGAGTGATTTTAATGTTTTCTTTACATGCATGAGATATAGTATTGAGGCATACTTTAGCACTTTCTCTGCACTTTATTCACAGCAGCACTTATGTACAGACGGAAACGCAATTTAGTCCTGTGGATTATCCAGTCTTTTGTGTATTGCTGCATTTACATGCATCTGGGATAGTAAATGTCAACTCTAGAGTATCCTGCACTTTCCCTACTGTAGCACTATCCTATATTTTTTTCATCGCTGCAATTAGCTAGAGTTGGTATATGTATAAGGACTTTTACATTATCTAGCATTATTTAGTGTTTATGCTGTATTCATACATGTATTTCGAAATCTGTTTTTCACTTACTTTTCGGTTTGGATTTCTGAATAGCAGAAATGTGTTCTTCCACTTGCAGTAGGATTTATTTCTTTCTTGGATTGGTGTGTTTTTCTGAAACATTTAAAAAAACAAATATTTTTTTTATCCGTGTTAACTGATTTATTTTTGCCTTTCAATTGCAGTGTTTTGTTTCATATAAAATATTTTTATTACCTTTTAAATCGGTGTCGAAAATGTTTTTGAGGCCAGTTATGATTCGAGATAAAATTTATATGTAATATCTCTGTCAGAAAAAAAAATTGTAAAGTTTACTTGTAATGCGACCTTTTACATATAATAAATAATAAATTAATTTTGGGAATAATGATGTTGTACCTTATTTTAACTTTCGAAAACGGGTCGGTTTCCAAAATGAATGAAATATTTAGGTCTCTCGTTTTTAACCGTTCTGAATTGAATTCTAAGAGAAATATAATAAAAAAACAAAATATTAATGCTATTGTATTCTATTAAAATCACGTTTTACTCTGAAAATTATTTATTTTAATTTTATGTGTTACTTTATATTGGACGTATTTTTAAAACATGTCATTATTGTTCATTTATCTTTATTTATTCCCAGTAATATTTCTCTTATATTTCAAATAAGAAATATAGTTAATATTATTTTAGTTTTTATTTATTTAACATGACTAATATTTATTGAGTTAACGTTTTCAGTAAACGTTACTTACTTGTAAATCGTTGGTATTCGTATTATTATGTAGATCAGTAACTTTTGATGGGATGACAGGGTGAAAAGGTCACAGAGTGGAATCTCACGTCTGCTCTCTCGGGTAGTTGAGGATCAACTAATTTCAAAATGGTGTCTCGCTACTATATATAAGTTTGGTGTAGTATCACCAAATTAATTGTAAAAATATGCGCTGGAAATCGTTTTAAATTTTACATTTATTTCTCTGAGAACATATAATTTAAAAATCAATTATAAGACGTTTATATCTCGTTATGTTTGCCGTTTTGGCATCCATTTTGGCTATTGTGTTGTGGTAATAATTCATTGAAATAATAGTAGGACTCAATATTGTGATACCTTTGCAAAATGGCGTCCATGAATCCTATATATATGTTTGTTTAATCCGAAAAGTTACATATCGTGTATAATGATAAGAATGTGTATATTTTAGTTTAAAAGAAAGGAAGTAAGTAAAATGTTATCATTTTTACTTATCGAAATATTAATGTAAGTACTCGAGTATTAATTTTAATAATCGAGTAATAATTTAATAAATAAATGGTAATCGTAATAATATGGTAGTTTTTCATGCCGTTTTTTAATACTTACCCACCCAAAACCCCTATTTTCCCTGCATCCCGTTGCCAGGTTTTATTTTACAAAAGAAATAATAAATATATATTTATATATAATTATTAAAAATACTCGAGTAATAATTTATTAAATAATAATCAAAATTAATACTCGAGTAATTATTTAATAAATAATTAATTGTTATTCGTAATAATATGGTAGTTTTTCATGCCGTTTTTTTAATACACTTACCCACCCAAAACCCCTATTTTCCCTGCTTCCCGTGCCAGGTTTTATTTTACAAAAGAAATAATAAATATATATTTATATATAATTATTAAAAATACACGAGTAATAATTTATTAAATAATAATCAAAATTAATACTCGAGTAATTATTTAATAAATAATTAATTGTTATTCGTAATAATATGGTAGTTTTTCATGCCGTTTTTTTAATACACTTACCCACCCAAAACCCCTATTTTCCCTGCATCCTGTGCCAGGTTTTATTTTACAAAGAATTTTTTTTTATATATATATGCGTTGTAATGGTACACGTTGTTAAATGTTGCGTTGTAATGGTATTTTTCCTATTAAAGTACTATTTTGCGTTGTAATAGTACTCGTTGTAAAAACATGCGTTGTAGTAGTATTCGCGTTGTAAAATCTGCGTTGTAACGGTATGCGTTGTAACAGTACGCGTTGTAACATCATATATCCCCTACAGACCTATCTGCCTTCTTGCAACTGTAACTAAGCCCCTCTAATGTAACTCCAAAACTGTTTACCCTTTCCCCGCTCCCGTTCCCCAAATCCCCGAACATAATGATAAAGACCCGAACTCCAGCCAAACTTGGCCAACATCAACTCAAACTCCGCCACCCAGGGAAAGTGGTGTAGGTGATTACACCTCCTCCCCCCCTTTCCCTGCCCCCCACACCTCCCCCATCACCTCCGCGTAACTTTGCAGACCCCTTTACTCCCGGCGAACCCCCAACAACTTCGCCAACCCCTCCCGAAGCTCCAACAGATACAGATCCATTCCAATGCGGGATAAATGTACTCCGTCTCCTCTGAACATCTCCGGCGCATCGTACTTGATGTCCCTGTGCCATATGCGTGTAAAACCCAAATGACGACAGAACCGCACCATTTCCACATTTAACTTCCGCCTTGCCTTGTCCACCGCCTGCGGCTTCACCGCTCCCCGCCACAGTCTACACGGCACCAACTCGATCCAGACCACTGCACACCCTGCCCAACACCTGCGCAGCTCTGCCAGATCCCGCCGAATCGCCCTCATCCGCACCAAACCAGTTTCCTGCACCAGGTCGTTTTCCCCCAAGTGGAGGACCAACACGTCAGGGCAACGCCCCCCGCACACCAATCCATTCAAGGTTGTGACCAACTCTTTCCATCTCATGCCCCCTCTCCCTGACCATACCACCCTGAACAAATCCGGATTGAACCCCAAACTATCCCCGAAATAGGTATCCTGTGCCTGCAGTTTCACCCTCTTCACAGGAGTGTCCTACAATCCAGATCTATAAACAACAAAATGTACCAGAGGGTCTCAAAACAAACACCGCCCAGAGGTGTACAGAAGTTGCCCAAACACACACCACTCAAAATTGATTCGGCACAAGAGACTCTCAAGGGATGAGAAAAATACCCATCAGTCACCATTCGGATCCGCCCTTCATCATTTGGGATTTTATCCAAACCACCCGTCTGAGAAAATCAGTGCCACAATCAAAGGTCGACCCGGTGGTAAGGGGGTCCCTTTGGTGGTGTTGACAATAACAGTGTGGTCTACCACTCGATGTTAATGAGTGGACAAAGACATGGGACTGGGGTGTGCAGTGCAGGAAAAAGTGAGTGAAAAAAGAAGAAACCAAGACAAAAAAGTGTGTTAAAATTGGTTTAGAAAAGCACAGAATGTTATTTATTCTATGTGTACCTTAAATACCAAGATTAAAAGTATGTGTGGCCTTAAGCAGTCTGGTTATGTAGACTGCCTGAGGTAAGGGTGGTCAACATGTTTCTGCAATATAGGGACTCTTGCATCCTTGCTTTCATCAGGACCAGAACTAAACAAGTTAGAGCTACTGCACAATGTGAGAAAATAATAAGGGAGGTGAAAAGGTGACACAAGGAAATATAAGACAAGTGCACACGGTCACCTGAATAATCCAAATGCCCTTACAGTCTGTGTCGATCACTGTGGAAAGAAAAGAGGTATGGGTATCGGGTTTAAACTATCAGTATCCTATGGGCTATGAAATAAGTCCATAGTCTATGGATCAATATTACAATCACTTGAAAAGTTGATCTATATGCTCTTATTATTTATAGAGCCAGATTTTATTCATTTGGAAAGACTTCATTAGCCAAATGTCGTCCAGTTCTTACCTTGATCTGTAAGGTAGACTGGCCTCACCCCACCTGGCAGCGGCTCAGGGGAAGATGAAGCACCGCTCTAGAAAAACATGTGAAACACATGTCAATCACAATGTGCACAACAAAATACAGAACACTCTCCATTTTCAGTAGCCCGATGTAAACGGGACTTATATCTGTAGTCCGTGATGCCATTCCCTAGGGCGTCGGAGAAAAGGCTCCGCCGTGTCAAATGGACTCGTGTGGGAATGGAGCAGCATAGCGAGGAGCAAGAATGGTCGGAGCTCGTCTTACCTTTCCGTCGGTACTCCAGGGCCGGCGTCCTAGCCGACTGGGGAGGTACCGGACGCAGGCGCGAGGCTGTTCTGAAATGCGCTGCCGTTGGTCATGTGATCACGTGGGGCGCACGAACGCGCATTCCCATTGGCTCTGATGGTATCAACAGTGCAACAAGCTCGCTCATTGGCTAGCCAGCCAAGGACCTGAGATAGTCATTGGTCCATTGTCGGGCTTATAGTCTGAGAAACCACGTGGGAAATGAAAGTAAACATAAACAGTGACGAGCGCATCAGAAGCGAGGTCGAATGAAGGGCCAGATGCTTGGGAAATATAAGGACAGCGTTCATAACGTTTACCTATTGCTGCCCCGCATTCAGTATTATGGTGAGAAACACCGTATTTGTCTACTTGATCAGACTGCCCTGTCGAGGCAAGGATTCTTGCTCAGTGCGCTCATACCTTGGTGTACACAGTATAGGTGGACAGGTGTAAACATCATCAAAGGGGTATGCCTACAACGGACCCTGTATTTTATCAAGTATATCTGTAGTGATGGAAAGCACCAGATGTACGTATCGAGTGAGGGTTTCATGTACAGTGTAATGGACAGACCATTACAGGTGTGCTGTATACGGCCAGTGCGCTAGTACAAAAACAGGACAGATGTCAGTATTCTACTGCTAGTGTTGGTGTATCAGGGGCAGTAGATTACAATAATGGCAAGACCTCAGTATTAATGACCTATTGATATCAAGACAGAGACTACAGTGTGGACCAAGGGATCTCATCATTTAAACCCTCTTTATGTGTCTTAAGTTTTAGTACCCATCTTTCTTCTTTGTTCATTAGGTACTTGGCCACATCTGCTGTGTGCGTTGGAATAAACGGTTGTTCTAGAACAGTCCACTGAAATTCGGTGGCCAGATGTTTAGCTTCCAAGAAATGAGTAGTTAGTTTCGTGGCCTGCCTGGCACAGCGGATGGTACTCTTGTGTTCCGATATCCGTATGCGGACCTTGCGTGTGGTCATGCCCACATACTTATACCCACAAGGGCAGGTAATCAGATAGATCACATGATCACTGTTGCAGTTAGTAAATTTTGTCTGCTTCCAGGGTCTTGAAGTGCCGATATCAATTTCCATTGATTTTATTGTCTGTGCACTCACCTGACAATTGCCACACGGGTGGTGTCCCTGGACAGGAGGGAGATTCCACAGTGAACCTATGGCTCTTGGTAGATCTTCATGTGGTCTAGTGTGCACCAGTCTGTCTCTTAGATTCGGACCCCTCTTAAATGAGACCAAGGGGCGGGGAAGAGTTAAACGTCCCGAATTTAGTATTGGCCAATGCTTCCTGACCATACTTTGGATACTGTTGGAGAGATTCCCAAAAGTATGGACAAAGGTAAGGCGATCCAAAGTAGCCTTAGGAGGCCTTGGTTCCAGCATAGCTTCTCGATTATTGTTCATTGCCCTTTTCATGGACCGTTGGACCAGTCTAGGAGGGTATTTGCGGGCAACCAGCTGCGTGCTCAACACATTGGAATGTTTCTTGAAGGCCGCCTTAGTAGAACAGTTCCACTGAACCCTTAAGAACTGACTGAAGGGGAGACTCTCCTTCAGGGCTCTCGGGTGGTTGCTGTCAAAAAGTAGCAAAGAGTTCCTTGCAGTGGGCTTCCTGTAGAGCTCAGTTTGCAGGCCCTCTGGTCTCGCAGTGATTAACAGGTCCAGAAAAGCCAGTTCATATAGACCTATTTCGATAGTGAACTTGAGATGGTTATTTCTGCTGTTTAACCAACCCAAGAATTCCATGCAACTTTCGCTTGACCCTCTCCACACAACAAAAATATCATCGATATACCTTTTCCAGGTCTTAAGGTTATCGATGAAGGGATTTTGGTCATTCAATACGTGATTTCGTTCGAATGAATGAACGTATAGATTTGCTAAGCTGGGAGCATAAACGCTCCCCATGCTGGTACCAGATGTTTGTAAATAAACCTGCTCTTTGAATTGGATTTTTTTTTGTTTCATGGCCAATGTGGCGCAGGTCATTATGAATTGGACAGGAGTGATGCGGTTCAGTTCCCTGGAACCCAGTAGTTGGTGCACAACGTCCAATGTCTCATCCTGAGGGATGGAGGTGTAAAGTGCCTCAACGTCAAAAGAGACTAAGAGGTCAGTATCCATATCAAATTCGATATCAGGTATTAATCTTAACAAATCCATTGTATCTTTAAGATAGGTGGGCATTTCCTGCACCATCAGTCTTAAAAAATGATCCACAAAAGTGGAGAGGGGTTCCAGGGCTGATCCTATCCCTGAGATTATGGGGCGTCCTGGGGGCGGTCGTTGCTCTTTGTGAACCTTTGGTAAGGTATAGAAGTATGGCATCCTCGGGTGTTCTGTGCACAAGTACAAGGCCTCGGCTGGTGTGATCCATCCTTCCGAGGAGCTTCTTCCACTAGTGTTTTGATGTTACGTTTCAATTCTTCAGTAGGATCATGGCTCAAAGGAGAGTAGGCATTTCTCATGTTCAGTTGTCTGAGACACTCATTACGATAGATTTCAGTATCAAGTATGACAATCGAGCCGCCCTTGTCGGCTGGTTTTATTGTTAAGGCCTTGTTCTCAGTAAGAGATTTGAGTGCCAGATGGGGTGGTTTGGGCAAGTTATAGAAAACCTTGTGTTTTGCAGCGAAGAGGTCATCCATCTCTTTCTCAAGCGCCTGTTCATAGGCCAAGACCTGAGGAGGCATTAAATGAGTAGGAGGAGTAAAGGTCGACTTGCATCTCAGTCCTGTGTTAACGTCGTCTTCGCTATGCAAGGAGGCTTCTTTGTCCGCGAAAAAGAAATGCAGTCTAATCTTCCTCAAAAACCTCGCAAGTTCCAAGCGGGTCTCAAACTCATCATTATGGTGGGTAGGTACAAAGCCCAATCCTTTGTTTAGGGCTTCTTCCTCAGTGGGATTAGAGTATGTTTGCTCAAGTTCATTACTATACTGGGGCAGCACTGCTCTGTCCGGCTTCCTTGTTCTTGGACGTGTTGCTCCTCAGTATTCTCCCTTCCGTTGAGGTAGATGGGGGGCTGAAGTGAACTTGAGGTTGTGTCTTCCCTCTTCTTCTCCCACGTGATCTGCCCCGGCCAAACCCTAAAAAAGGCTGCCATTAAAGTTGTTTATTGGAAAGTTCCCAGGGAAGTTGGTCATGTTCGGTCCCATCGGCTGTGGGAAAGGACCTGGTTGTTGCGGTGGAAAGAAAGGATGCATACCACCAAACTGCCAAGGATTAGGTGACCACCATTGTTGTGGCTGGTTGCCCCTCCAGTTATTCCTAAAATTTCTTTTACCCCGCCCTCGGCCTCGTGTGTTGGAATTATCACTGCTGGTGTCACTCCCTGTGGAGTTGTCATCGGAACTCGATGTGCCATACGATGAACCCATTCTACGGCCGGTGGTACTGAAGTCTGGAGGGGTGTAGGTATCACTTGAGTATGGATACACTCTTTCAAATTTGAACTTTTCGAGGTCTTTCCTAAATTTGTCCATTTTGACCGTTAGTGTATGTTCTCTGAAGTCCCTGTTGTTTTTATTGGAGTCATCTAAGTTTTTATTGAAGACTTTAGGAGCTATAGTGGTCTTTATTTTAGATTCAAGGACTTGGATCTCTATAAGCATTGCATCAGCTATGCGTTTGGAGGTTTGGATGATGAGAATCAGCCAATCTCTAGTGCACCTCCAGGCTATGAGAGCCCAATTTTTCAAAAACTCCTTGTCATTTAGAAACAACCTAGGGGCATTCGTCAATATTAGTCCTGTAGGAGCACAATCATTGCGCAGATATTGGGCCATAATCATGCCGTGTAAGGCTGTCCTAGTTTGGGATTTTTTCAAGCCCATCAATTTACCCCATTCGTCCTCACTCATGGTGACGACAGAAACAGAAGATTCTGTCAAATCTGGATGTTCAGCAAGTGCTGCCAAAAGGTCTTCATCGGAAAACGATAAACCATGGTTTTCGGCCATGATTAAAGAAAGTGTTCTGAGAAGAGTGCACACTGCAATTAGAGTAACAAAGTTCAAACCACTATTACGTGATGAACTACTCCTACGGGATACTCAATTCGTAGGGAAGAGAGATCCGCAGTTAAGAAACTGCACTTCGGGGAGATTCATAGACCAAGCTCTGGATACGTTCCCCAAAGAACCTATAAACATTCATCATTTGGGATTTTATACCTTTGGTGGTGTTATTGTCAACACCACCAAAGGGACCCCCTTACCACCGGGTCGACCTTTGATTGTGGCACTGATTTTCTCAGACGGGTGGTTCGGATAAAATCCCAAATGATGAAGGGCGGATCCGAATGGTGACTGATGGGTATTTTCCTCATCCCTTGAGTCTCCTGTGCCGAATCAATTTTGAGTGGTGGGTGTTTGGGCAACTTCTGTACACCTCTGGGCGATGTTTGTTTTGAGACCCTCTGGTACATTTTGTTGTTTATAGGTTCTTTGGGGAACGTATCCAGAGCTTGGTCTATAAATCTCCCCGAGGTCCTCCCCCACCGTAGTGTTTTTTGCTACAATCCAGATCAACATGTCCCGGGACGAGGGGCCCGCCACCGAACCTGAAATGAGAAACAAATGTCAATCAACACTGTCCCCCCAATTCCACTATTCGAGCTCCTGCTGGTTCCGCGCTGCGCACATAACTGCGATAACAATCCGATGTCCACCTACCCAAGCGCATGATGGCCCCCCTCCCCTGCCCCGACGATGCGCCTCGGACGCCGCCCCTATCCGAAAAGAGTGCGTGCCAAACTGGCGCCCATCCACTCCCAATCTGGCCAAGGTCTTCCGCAACACTCCCAAGAGCTGACGCCCCGTCGCACCCTACCCATTTGCGTGCTGAAACACCAGCCCACTCGCTGCACCCTCGTTCCTCCATTTCCTGCCACAAAGCACCGGGCACTCACTTCCTTCTTCCCCCCTTTTCAAGACCACCCATGACCCAACACTCCTCTAATCCATCTTGGACTTACGGAGCCACAGACGCACCTCCGACTGTGCCACTTGCACCTCCGCCCATTCCACACCCCAAGTTAGAACCCAACAGCTCAGACACCCGGAAAGCCCCCGCAAACATCCACACCTCAGCGTCCCGAACAGGCATGCCTCCCTGCCATCCCTGCACCCGCGCGGCAGCATCCCCACCACTCTGCCCAACATTTCCTCTGACACCGGCTGCCGCACTGCCCCCCCGCCCGCATTCCCACGCCCAACCCTCCAACATCCTGGACCCCAATTCATCTGAGGTCGGGGCGAATCCTCAAAGCAGCTTACCCATGAAACTGATCCCCGCCAGCTTACCTGCTATCGTCACTCTCGACAATCCCCTTCCAATCAAGTCCAGTAAGTATTGTACCACCTCCTCCTGCCTGTCCCTGCCCGGCGGCCGCCAACGCGCCCCGTTCGCCACAAACTCCCCCCAGGCTGCCACATACGCTGTTCTTGTTGACTCTGCCAAGGATCCTAGAACCAGCTGCAACATCCGGTGTTGCCTTTGTCCCACATCCGCGCCGGCAGTGGTGTCGGGTCCCGTTCCGCTTCCTTGGCTAACCCACGGAATCTCCCCTACTGCGAACGAGACAGAGCGTCCGCAATGTCATTGTCAATGCCTGGGACATGCACCGCGCGAAAAGCAATGTCATGGCGCAAACAGCCCAGCACAAACACTCAACAGTTTCAACACTTGTTCATCTCTGGCGGACTGGTGGTTCACTACTTGCACCACCGCCATATTGTCCACATTGAAAGTCACCCGACGATGTGCCAGCACCGCTCCCCACAGCCAGATTGCCACTACCAAAGGAAAGAGCTCCAGGAAAGCAATGCTCCTCCCGCCCCCTGACCACTCTGGGGGCCACCTCTCTGCGCACCAATTCCCGTTCCAGTAGAGCCCGAAGCCTTCGCTGCCCGCCGCGTCCGAGAAGATCTGCACATCCCGCACCAAGTCCACGTCCCGCTGTAAGGGCACTCCGTTGAACTGGTTCAGGAAAAACGCCACATCCGCAAATCCTCCCGCACCCCCGCCGACACGCGCACGTGATGATATGGAGGTCTCCGCCCCGCATAAGCCCGGCCTAGCGGTCTGCAAAACATCCTTCCGACCCGCACCACCCTGCACGCGAAGTTGAGGTGCCCCAAAAGCACTTGCACTTCCAACACAGTCACCTTATTCCCGTCCACCATCACCTCCAGCAGCCCCAGCATCTGTTGCTGTTTGTCCACCGGTAGCCGTGCTTCCATCAAGCTTGAGTCGATCTCAATACCCAAGAATGACAGCGCCGTGCCTGGCCCCACTGTCTTCTCCGGTGCCAACGGCACCCCCAGGTCCACCATGATCTCCTGAAACCTGTCCAGAGCCACCTGGCAGTTCGTGGAGTCTGGGGCCCCGACCAAGAAAGTCATCCAGGTAGTGTGTGACTCCTTGGTGACCCGTGCGTTCCGTAAAAAAACACTGCAGGAACGTGCTAAAACATTCAAAAAGCGCCCAGGACATCGAGCAGCCCATCGGCAGCGCCTTGTCCACATACCAGCAGCCGTGAAATTGGATCCCCAGTAGGCCCCAGTTGTCTGGGTGAACAGGCAGTAACCGGAAAGCCGACTTGATGTCGCACTTGGCCATCACTGCGCCTCTTCCTTCCTTCACCACCAATGCCATTGCAGCCTCAACCGAGGAGTACACCACTGTGGCCCTGCTCTCATTGATAGTCATTTACCGACCCGCCGTCCGGCCACGACAGATGCTGTATAAGCCAGAACTGCCCAGCCTCCTTTTTGGGCACCACACCTATTGGGGACACTATCAGGTCTGCCATTGGCCAATCCTCAAAAGGCCCCGCCGTGCGACCTTCCTGTACCTCCTTATCCAGCTTACTCTGTACCACCTCCGGGTGCTCACGTGCCAAAAGCAAATTGTCCGCCCACCAACGCACCCGAGGACCCTCGTATCCCAACCGAAACCCATCTCGAAAACCGGTCTGCAGACGTTCCGCGGCCCCCGCGTCCGGGTAAGTGCGCAGGGCCGCCGTCAACCTGTCCAATCTAACCGCGTACGAGCCCTTTGGCCCAGGCCTTTTCTACCCCAGCCGCTTCCAGACGGCTGCCCGCTCCCGGGTCGTGCTGCTCCCGCCGCCGCGTGTGTACCACCATGCTGCTGTCCGGTTGGGCCCCAGCAGCGCAACACAGGGTGCCCATATCTTCCACACCCAGAGCACTCGTGCCGAAAACGACAATGCTCTCTGGCACACGCCCCTTTGTTAAAGTCCCAGCAGGGCCCTGCGGTTCCGGGCTGGCTCTTAGCTCCCGCCCCCACCCCTCCCCGGGTAGGGCGCCCTTGAAAGGGCTGATATATGATCGGGAGCCCGCTGGTGGTAAATATAATCTTGTCCGACCCCGCCAAGCCCATCGTGTGCTGCCACAGATCGCAATCCAACTCGCCCCACTTTGCCTCCGGGTCCCACGCCGTCCTTGCCCTGAACTCCTGGTCGTACTGCGCCCACGCAAACTACCCCCCCGTAATCTGCGCCTTACGAATGACGTCCATGTACTTGAAAAGGGACACCGACCTCTCCAGGAATTTCTCACAATATACACTTGTAAAAATCAAAAACGCCGCCGTCCAGTTCTCTATTGTGAGTAGCACCCTCGGGCGCTTATGCAGCTCATACTCCTCCTCTTTCGACCCTTCTTTCGTCCGAACCTCGTGGTGCAACAATTTCAACAACTCCACATACTCTCCCTTCCATATGTTCTCTTTAGTGGCCGCCATCAAATGCGCCCCTAGCGGCTTCGTGACCCCCATATAAGGGAGCCGTTTAAACTTCAATTCTTTACTCTCAGGCTTCATCGCGCCCCCTTCATCCGCTGCTGCGCTGCCCGCATTCCCCTCCGCCTCTGCCTTTGCCACCTTCCCTTCCGCCGGCAACCCCTCCGGGTCCCTGCCCCCAAGGCCCCCTGCCCCCTTCCCTCCAGGCGCAGCCAAATCTGTCCCCACACCCCGGTCCACCACATACCTCCCCATGCAGAGCCGATCCTCCACTCCCACCTCCCCTCCTACCCCCACCGACACCATCCGCGGCGCCTCCCTGCTTTTACCTGTAAACAAAGTATCCCCTTGCCGTTCCTCACCTCTCCTGTCTGACGCCGACCTGTCTCCCGACTGTGTCTGGGCCGCCGCAGCACCTAGGCCCCGTGACACCTGTAAAAAAGAACTAACAACCTTACCGGACCCCCGTCCGCCCGGCCCATCTCTCACTTCCCCTTCCTCCATACTGTCCTCTCCTTCTGTCAACTCCACACCTTCCCACCTATACTTCCGGCGCGCCGGTGGCGGCGCCGACTGAAACCTGCCAGAGGCCCTCCTTTCGCCTCTGCCCCCACTCAATCTAAAATAGTCCTCTTTGCCGGTGCTCCAGGATCTCTGCTGTTCCCCAAGCCGCTGGGGCCCTGTGGGTGCGGGGACCGGCGAGCCCGCCAAGGGCCTTCTTGAGCCAGCCGCGCCGTGATCCCTCGTGGTCTCCAGGCTCGCCGCAGGAAGCTCCGCCCTCCCTTCTCCTTGGTGTCGCTGGGCCGCCCCAAGCCTTACCAAGTCCGCTCCCCCACGCCGGCTATCCCCCTGCAAGAAAAAAGGTATTGCTGGTGTGCTGGGTCCCTGCCACTACGCGCCACCGCCCGCCCGGTACCAATCCCCCCAGCCATCCCCCGCCCCACCCTCATCTTCCTCCTCGCTCCAGCTGAGCCCTCCTACCCCTGCTCCCCCGTCCACCGCCATTCCCTGCCCCTCCCCGACTCACCCCGCCCTCTCCAGCTCCCCGCCGCCACCCTGCCCCGAACCAACCTCTACCCGCCCAGACGGACCCGCCTCTTCCCCCTCCTGCCCGCCTCCTCCGCCGCCATACGTTCCTCCCTGAGCCCTTCCTCCCAAGACGCAAACACATCTAGCCCCTCCCACTCCCTCTCGCTGCCCTCAGAGTCAAACAGTGGTTACCCTCCCCCACCCGCCCCTGTTCATCTCCCATCTCCGCCCCTCCCCCCACCCGCTCCCCCAACCCTCCCCCGCTCGCCCCGCCCCCTGCCTGCTCCTCCCGCCACTCCCCGCACCCCCCCTTTCGCCCCCTTTTTCGCAGCACTCCTGCCCCTCCTCCCTGCCGGGCTGGCGAGGGGCTCTAATACTGCCTCCTCATGGCCTGGCCCTCTTTCTCACTTCCTCTTTCCCTTCCCTCCCCCTCTCCCCCCCTGCCCAGACCACATTCCTGACTCCGGACCCCCCCACCCCGCCCCTACTTCGCTCCTGCTCGCACTGCCTCCCGCTTCCCTCCCCCCCCCCCGAGGCCTCGCCACCTCCCCTGGCCCCCCCGCCAAGCTCTACAAAGCCTGGGCGGCCGCGCGGCTCCACGCGCGGCCGCTCAGCCTCAGCGCCCTGCCTACCTCCCGCCGCCCCGCCCGCCCCCAACCGCTCCGTATAAGCACGGCGAGGCACCCCAGGACACGCGCCTCGCCCGCTCTCCACTCGCCCGCAACTCTCCGTCTTCCGGGGCCGCGCTCCTGACATCGGCGCTGCCCCGAAGACTCACCTGCATTTTTGGCGCCTTCCTCGGCGGCGAGCAGGCCAAAACTGTCGCCGCCACGCTGAAGTTAGCCTGCCGCGCCGCCCGCGGCCCCACCAAGAGGTCCATCCGCCCTGCTTCGCTCAGCAGGCGGATGGCCTCCAAAACACGAACATCCTCAGCGCTTGACATTATCACACAGCAAAAAAACGCCACGCACGACAAGCTGCTAATTACGCTCCCAGCCACCAGGTTTCAATACCTAAAATGGTGGCTGGGCGGAAGTGTAATCCCCCTATATAGCCCCTTGGGGCTTGTTCGTATTAATTGAGCTGCCTTTGGGCTATCCCAGGCAGCCCAAACAGCGGCAAAATGGCCACCCCCATGATTCCCACTTCCCCCTCCCAAACCTGCCCGGGGGGCAGACCTCGCAGCTCGGCTGCCCCCCAAATCCCCCTTGTAACGCCAATGGGCTTGCCAGCAGATCACAGATCGAAAAGGCGATTCCGGAGGGTGTGATCGTATGTATAGACAGTCAAGAGACTGCATTGGGCTGTGACTCGAGCTACGTGGTTCCAATAGTAAAGAAAGTGCGTATTACAGCAGACATTCTGACTTTAAATCCGAGTAAATGTGATGGTGCCATGTGTAATGTACATGTGAAAAAACTATATAATAAGCATAGCATTGTGCGAAATGTATAAGCCTGATGTCACTCGTGATGCTAGTCAGTCAGTGCTCCAAGTAAGATAAAAGTGGAAGCCGGTTATAACAGTGTGCCAACAATTTAACTTATTGGGTCTGCTCCATGGAAATATGTCTCAAAAGTTTGTGTTGCGTATTGTAACATATTTGTACTGGATAGAGCCAGCTGGTACAACAGTGAACAGAGAAGTTGAACACGGTCATTTAACACCAAATTGCAACATTTGCGCGATCAGTTATTTACCATTATCTACACCATAATCCATATAGACATCGTAAGTCCCTGAATAAAAGCGGTTTCCACATGTAATGGAATTATATATCAAACTGTAAGACTCTAAACGCCAATTCACAGAATCAAAATCTGCACATTGTACATTTAAAAACATTTGTCAATAAGGATATCTGTTGGTGTTACTGATATCCTTGATCGCACTCTTAGGAAAATGATTAGATGCATGTTTAATAGCAGAGTAAGTCTATTTACTCTACGTGGATGTACAAGACTAAAGGGCGAACACCTAATTACACATTCATTTTATAGGTTAAGTTCATTGAATATTTAGGCTGGGTGCTCAATAACAGGACCTACCAGACAAACCGAGTGTTTTTCTTTACAATACTAATGATGTGTCAAACCCTCGCCATTCTTCTGCGGAATTGAGTTCTTCTGTGATTGAATTATTACGTTCAATCCAGCGACACTCCAGTCTCTGGAGTATTTGGGAAAGGTCTCCTCACCTTGCTGGAATCTGTACTTTGTCTATGACTTGCCATCTAAGGTCATCAGCTGTGTGCAATTTCTCTTGATAGTGGTTGACAAGTGGTGCGTTAGGGACTGCATTCCTGATTCTACTGCGATGCTGCCCAATTCGTGCTTTGATTGGCTGTTGGGTTTGGCCAATATATGGCAGGCCACATGGGCATGTGATGCAGTATACTATGTTCTTAGTATTACAGTTGGCAAAAATTCTAGGTTATGTTTGACATTCTTATGCTCAAAGGTTTTAGTATGTCTAGTGAGAGCGCATACCACGCAATTTCCACATGCCCTTGACTTCTGGGAGTCCCCATGCGGTGAGCAGTGTTCTAGTAGTTTGAGCTGCCCCTTCCTGGGAATATCTGATTAGATGGTCTTAGATATTTCTACCTCTTTTATAGGCTAACATCGGAACTTCTATTCTGGGTCCAATGCTCCTTATGATGTGCCAATTCTTAGTGATCAATTTCCGTAGTTTGTTCGTGTGTACGCCAAATGTGGTGATACAGATAAGTTTGTTGATTTTAGATTTCTTTTTGGGGGTGAGCAATGTCTCTAGGACAAAACTAGGCTCTCTTCAATGAGTTCTTAACTAGTTTCCTGGGATATCCTTGTGCTACTAATTTGTTTCTCAGTATATTGGCTTCTCTCATGTAGTCATCTTTTTTTGAGCAGTTGCGATGCAGTCTTAGGATTGACCATATGGACGTCCCTCCTGGAGTGCTCTGGGATGGTGGCTTTTGTATGTGAGCAGTGTTACGTTACGTCTGTTTCCTGTGTAAGGATGTGTACAACTGTCCTTATTCATGCTGGATATTTAGATCTAAAAAGGCCACACATCATCTGTGGATGGTAGAAGTAAATGTGAGGTGAGTCTGTACCATGTTAAGGTATGAGACAGTCTGCACCTGTGGCTGACCAAATAAGGAAAATATTGTCAATGTAGCGCCGCCAACATTGAATATTGGGGCGGTACATATTGATATAGCTCATGACATATCTGTGCTCCACATAGTCCATGTAAATATTCGCTAAGTTCGGGGCGAAAATTGCCCCCATGCTGGTACCAGAGCATTGTTGGTTGAAATTGTTCTCCAAGACAAAATAGTTGTGTCAGTGCTATGTGTAGCAGCTCAATAATGAAGGCAGTGGGCACATGCATGGGTCTGGGTCTAGTGTCTAACAGATCCTCGATAACTTGAATACACTCGCTTTGTGGTATTTTAGTGTACAAAGAGGTGATGTCGAGGGTAGCCAGATATTAATTTTCAATGCTATATGGTCTACCTTCTAGTAAATTAATCATATGCATTGAATCCCTGACATATGAATCTTGTAAGGGGACAAAATCTTATGTAAAGAAATCTTTGTACTTGCCAACAGGTTCTAAGACAGAACCACAACCTGATAGAATCGGGCGAGCCAGAGGGTTCGTGGTGCTTTTAAGTATCTTTGGAAGTGTGTATAGGACTGATGTCCTAGGGTGTTTGCATTTAAATATTCAAATTCTTTATTGCTGAGGTAGCCTAAATTAAGCCCTTCAGTGGTGACAACCAAGATTTTTTGTCTAATGTCAAGAGGATTGCTATCCAATTTCTAGTAGTTTCTTTCCTGTGTTATTTGATTCCTTATCGCTGTCATAGTCATCTCTTCCTTGTATGACAATCCCGCCCCTCTTGTTTGCAGGTTTAAGAATAATGGACCGGTCATTTTTAAGGGTATTCAAGGCTTTCCGTTCATCTAAAGTGATATTGTAAGGAATGTATCTGTGTTCACTTTTCATTGCATCTATTCCTGTCAAGACTACTTTTTCGAAGGCAATGAGTTCGGGGTGCATCATGCCATTCATAGGGTAGAACATGGATGGTTGTTTCAGATTAGTGACTGAATCCGGTGTGTACTCTTCTCTACCAAGGAAGAAGAGCTTCAACCTTACCTTCCTAAAAAATTGGTAGATCTCGGTTTTCAGATTTAAAAAGTTGGTGGGTTCTGTGATCACAAAAGGCAATCCTCTGCTGAGACGTGATATCTCAGAAGATGACCGGGTATGTTGGGACAGATTAAAAATGGGGATATTTTCTGTTCCGTCGGGGAATAGAATTTAATATGGTTGGGGGCCCCATTGATAGTATCTGTTGCGTGTCTGGCGCTCCCCCGGGTGTTGGTACCATGTCTTCATTTTCCTCTTGCCTCCTTGATCTAAAAAAGGCTGCGCTGTGCGATTGTCTGTGTGGCTAGGTCCAGGCTGAACGTCTGAATCACTTGAGCCTCCAGAGGACTCAAAAAAGGTAATGGGCTATTGCTCCTGAACCCTCCCCAGGTGTTCTGTCTGTTTTGTCCACCAATGTTGTCATAATAGTCATCTTTTAGGTAGGGATAGGCCCTTTCCTTACTGAAGGAATTGATATCTTTGCTCACTTTATCTGCCTTCTTTTTTTTATTTCACATGTATTAAAGTCTTCTATTGTTTTATTCAGCTTATCTAAGAGTGATTTAGCAGCTGCTGTACCATCTAAGCCGAAGAGTTCTTTTTCAAGCTCCTCTATTTCTTTTAGTTCCTGTTTTACATGTTCTAGGGCGGTCTCAATGCCTAGCAACATCCAGTGGCGCGAGCAGGTCGTTGATATGTTACTGATACGTTACTGAATCCCCCTTTAAATTCCGGATCCTCTCAAAAGATACCAGGCACGTTGCGTACTTGCGGTCCTTGCGGGATGATACCTGCCCTTTGGTAATAACTTAGCATGCGTGATGTTGAAGAGATAGAGGCTGTTTGCAAATGGGAGCGCCTATCTCGCATGGGTTGGGAGGGTAGTGAATCCGACAGATGTTTTTCATTTTAAGATTCTGTTGTGAATGGTTAATCGCACGCACTATTTGGTCGTTGGGTTCTCGAGTCATCCCTTGTAACACGTCCCAGTTTTGATATTCTGCCAGTTTTAAAGAAGTGTTAACTAAATGGTGGGGATACCCTTGATCCAAAAGTTTCTTCAACAATTCTCTGTGCCTGTTGAAATTTTTTATATTCATGGAATTTCTGCAAATTTGTGTACATGAGATTTTGATCACCACACAAGAGAAGTATATGTACAATGTACAATCAGAACAGATTATTCTTGTTTGTTCAAATTCCTTTATTAATTTATCTTTTTAAATTTCATTTTTTCCAAAGTAGCCAACGCGTTTCGTCCCCCTTTGAGGACTTCTTCAGGGCTACAAAACATAGACAATGGAATCCATTATTAAAAATCAATTATATACAAAGATATTTAAGTCATTATACAAAACAATAAGACATTATTTACATTCATTTACATTTTAGAGACCTTCAGTAAACGTTAATCCCTATTTAATATAGAAGCGCCTGAATGATCATCAAAAAAGCAATATTTTAAACATAGATTATATACAATTCATGATATTATGGGAAACCCCTAATTCAAAAAAAGGGAAAAGAGAAAGGGGTAATGTGATATTTAAAATCTACACATAGTGAGTTACAAGTAAACTTCTTCATTTCTAATAATTCATAATATGCATATATTGAACTAAACATTTACTCTACAAGTGATCAACTCACATTTAATAGTTCAGTGTACCACATGTTCATACAAAAACTTTGTGAAAGTATAAATTCCTGATATTCTTGAGGCAACTAAACTCATCAGCATAACACCATTAAACATGATCAGTGCAAACAAGTTCCATGTAAGACAGTTCTTTCTTGGTAATCCATCAAAGATGCTCAGATTCATATATGTATCGTAAAGGACAAATGAAAGACAAATAGAACTTCAATTAATTGTCAAAGAGTAGGGAAGACCTGTATACTTTTATATACCTTAATATCTCACATTCAATTTCTTTAAGACAAACCACTACAGATCACGTTATAGTAAGCCTTCCAGTGTTAATCCTAGTCCTACATGGGGCAAAAATGGCTGATTAAGGGACAATCCAAATCATATCTCCTTAATCATTAGAATTCCTAGTTGATCATATTAAATCCCCAATCCTGTCACTAGTCCCTTCACTCCTTGTATTAATATTATACTGAGCATGTTGCCAAACTTGTATTATACCCACATCATATGTAGTCTATGTCCTTCTTAATAAAACCTTTTTCTTGGCATAACAGTTGTTTTTCGGGTAAATACCCTACCTGTATTTATCTATGTGTCCAGTGATGAAATTCAGTTGTTCTCCCTTTCTTAAGCCTGGCACAAAAGGGCAGTATGGGGTGTCTTCATCCGTTATAGTAAGCTATGGTAGGCATCATATCCTAGTTCAGTAAGACAAAAGCCCCATGTGAACAGGCACACACATGATTCACTAATATAACCATACAACCCTATTTGCAGTTTATGCTACATAAGCGAGTATATACGCTCCATTTATCCTATCCCAATACTTAATAGATTATAGATATTACATCCGTTATGCAGACCAGATTTGCTAATGAGAATTTTCTGACAGCACAAACATTGTGCACATATCGTCGTTTAAATAATCAACATGTCCCACATAAACTATTTAAGTTTAAGGTACAGGTCTATTTAAAAACATTCCCCTTCCAGAGCAGATAGATAGATCTCTTCGTGTTCATCTATATAAAATGAACTACGAGAGAACACAAACTTTTCCGTGCCATTCCGTCAATACACGTAAGTGCACCATGTCAAAAGCAAATAATGTGTTGAAGTAACAATAATATTATTTCATTTTGCAGCGATGTGAGTTCGGCTTAACATTAATTTAAGCAACGCGATACCAACATGTATTCTCTCACAAAGGTAACAATCAAACAAATCCCCTCAAGATATTGAATCCTATCCATCCAGTGACCTCATATTGAAACTTATCTCCGCCCGAACCAATCGGCATGTCCTACGTGAGATAATTAAATTTAGGCCCGAATTTGTTTTAGAGCACAGACATTTAAATGCATTAATGCGGTTTCATACACATGCATCCTGTCACGACTGGGCAGTGTGTGTCGATAGAATATTAATCGCGTCTGAGGCAAGTGAATGGATCTAGTAATTCACATTCATGATTTTAGCTGCAACACTGCATGTCTAACTTGGCAAAGGTGCCAGAGGGAAAAGCCCCCTTAAAGTTTCGGAGCCTCCCAAACCAATTACCCTGTGTTATAAGGAAATTTCTTAACGCCATATTCAGTTGTCTCAAGTTCTTGCATGTAGTCAATCCTATTTAAAACCACAACATTCCCCCCCTTATCCGCTTCACGTATGACGATGTTATTGTAATTACGTGAATTGACTAAAGCCTCATTTTCTTTCTTCGTAAGATTAGGGGGGCTGGCATAAAGTTTGTTTTTCCAATGTTTGTCCTCTAGACAATACAATTCCTCTGTTACTTTTGTATAGAATTTCTCTATAGTAGAATCAGCAGGCATAGATGGAATAAATTTTGATGTTGGTTTCAATCCGCTATCAAGTGTCCAATCTTCTATACTAAGATCATTGGCTAGCTCCCTCACATCACTAAAGTTCTCATCCTCAATAGTAACCATTGTATGTATACCATTGACCTCTTTTATCGATATTGAGGATTGCACATGAGTAGTAGAGACCTGAAAATCATGATGTACAAAATGATTTTCTTTGAAATAGTGCTTTAATTTTACTTTTCTCACAAATTTAAATAAGTCCACATGTACATCAGCAAATTCACCTTTTTCAGATATACAAAAATTAAGACCTTTTTTCAATACATTCTTTTCAGTTATGGACGGGTCTCGATCAGATAAATTAACAATTTTCAAATTAATATCATCTTTTGCTATTTCTGGATTCCCAACATCATTACCCAAGTTTGCTTTTTCTACATTGCCCTCATTGTTACTGCAGTTTATCTCCTGATGGGATAGGACTTTGTCTGCTGTCTGGTCTGGATGCCTGTTCATACGTTTCTGTCCCCCCACCTTGTTCTCCTCCTCTTCTAAAGGGTTTTTTTTTGTTCCCTAGTAGATATCTTTGAACCTCTTTTAAAAAAAGAGAGGTTTCTTGTTCCGGGACATCAACACCTGATGCACTCCCCGGATCACTTTCTATTGAGGAGAGTGAGACACTGCTAGATGAGACACTTGTGTCTCTAGATCTTACAGGTTCACCATTACCTTGTTTCGTAGTTACATCATCATACTTTCTTGCAAAAGTAAAAATTCTTCCTTTGGAGTAATCCCCTTTATCCCTCAAGATCTTCTTTTGCTTCTTATCACGTAAGTATGTCTGATAATTGGATAATTCATTTTTCAATATGTCATAGTTTTTCTTAGTTGCCTCATCTAGTTTAATCTCCTTGATTTCATTTTCTATGTTATCAATCTCGTCTCGCATTCTTAACTAAAAGGCCCATCATTCAGTAAGACGCTTCATATAGTCCCTCTTCCTACTCTTTTAGTAGGTTGGCATCTAAATCTTCAAAAATAAGGAATATCATTATACGTAAACCTCTTGGAATACGTCTATTCTCCAGGTATTTGCGCATGGTGTTCCCATCCCACCATTTGCTCATTTCCTGCTTTCTAAGACGTTCCAACTTGATAAATTTGTCCTTAAGACCCTCATTTCGTGGGGTTTTCTTAGCAGCATTTGATGATCCAGAACCCTTACTGAATAGGTTACCTAACATAGCCTCAAGAAATTCATTTTTGTACTTTATTTAAGGTCACTCCCAAAAGAATAGTGCAGGCAATCCACAATAGCAAAAAAATTACAATAAGGTCCGGAATATCCTGCCGCACACATGCTTGCACATACTATGGAGAGGACTTTGTTCCTTGGATTACCAAGAAAGAACTATCTTACATGGAACTGGTTTGCACTGATAATGTTTAATGGTGTTATGCTGATAAGTTTAGTTGCCTCAAGAATATCGGGAATTTATACTTTTGCAAAGTTTTTGTATGAACTTGTGGTACACTGAACTATTAAATGTGAGTTGATCACTTGTAGAGTAAATGTTTAGTTCAATATATGCATATCATGAATTATTAGAAATTAGTTTCTGTGGAGAATGAGAACTGTGGGCCTTCGAACAGACTCAGACACTGGTGCTCGGGGCAAAGACGGTTTTATTGTTTTGTAGGAACGTTTCTTCTGAATTGTCTTTCGATAATAGGGAAGAGGCGTGTCCGTCTCTTCCATCAGTCGATCCAGGCGTTTCACCGTTCCTAGTCTTCGGTACTCCCGGGGTTTTCTGGGACTTGTAGGCCGCTTCTCCTCGAGATGACTCGTCGTCCCGTCCAGCGTATCGGGGAAGAAAGAAAGTGTAATTAGGCTGGGGCTTTTGGTTTGTGCACAGGGAAGGGAGTGAGGAACACACGTGCAATTACTCAACCCAGGTTCAAGTGAAGGGTTCGTGAGGGTGGAGGTTTTGCACTAGATGCAGGCCGGATGTTCATGGAGGTTTAACCCACCTACGACCCGCCCAGCCCGCAAAGCGTGACCGTACCTGCTTAAACCACACTTCCCTTGAAGTGTGGCAGGGCGAAGCGCCTCTAGGGTGGCCTCCTGGCTTGTCGCGGGCGTCTCGTCCCGTTCTCCGCTCTCCCCCACTCTTCTCCTAGTCTCCTAGCTCCGGGGCTTCCTCGTCTCCTCGACCTGCCTCCTCCGTCTCCCGCTGGTATCCTCTCGCCTCCTCCGTCCTCCGATGTTCTCCAATCGCCTTCTCAGTCCTCCGAAGGTCTCCACTCGCCTCCTCCGTCCTCGTTACAAGAACATATGCTGGTTTAAAACTTAAGTGATTTTATTTCAAATGCTAAAAGTGCTAATGATAACATCTACTTTTACCTGCTTGTATAGATCAAACCATTGGACAGTGGATAAATATACATTTTGAAGAGCAGATTTCCTGTTTTGCTTTCAGAAGTAGACCTTTTTGTAAGTGAAGCTACATGGTGCAGCCTTTTTGTTAAGTTCTCAAGGAGACTTTATTTATGAAACCAATCCTATTGGAAGTGGACTTCATGGGAAACTCTGTATGGTTAGCAATAGATTTTTCTTGGTATAGATTCTTTAGTGTGAAAGTTTAAAGAAAATGACATTCTTATCAAATAGCACTAAAGAATCTTATCAAGTAGCAGTGTTAAGAACATAGTGTGAAAAATTTGGTGAAGGCACTATTTTCTAAGCTAGTGTCATTGGTGAAAGATGAATAGTTCCTTTGGTATGAGGCAAATTTCGCAAATGGTTCTCCAATGATCTGTCAACATATGCTAGATAGGCACAATGTTCTTTGTCCAGCTGGACAGTATTTATTTAGCAATGGATATTTTAGCGAGACAATAACCAACACATGCAAGTGGGACACAACCTGCATCCAACTCAAAAACATACACAGGTGAGGGGAAAAAAGGAAGAAAGGAAGGGAAAGAATTCAGGCAATAACATACTGTGTTCAGTATTGCTATCCATACTTAATTTACAAGAGTACCATTGCGAATTGAGATCCAAAACATATAGAAACATATGGTACAAGTGGTGTCCACAACATTTCGATCCCTTACAAGAGAATCATGAGATCATCCTCAGGACAGTAAAATTAAACGTGCCTGTGTGCAAACATTAAGGTACATGTTTGTCTATTACATAATGGGAAGAAGAATGCCAGGGGATAAATGGGGAGAGAGAGATTTACATTTAAAAACCTAAACGGGCAGACCATACTCAAAATGTTACATGTGCAAAAGGTTAAATTCAGGGCTGTGGGCGGAAGTAATATTGCGTGCATTAATGAGCCTCTTAATGGTACAATACGGTGGAGATCCGGTTGGTATCTGGTTATAGGAGTGAAGAGGAATAACTGCAAGTGTTCAAAACAGGCGCTACCTGAGAAACCTTGTAATTTTTTAACATTCCCCCACTGCATGCGATCTTCATTCAAGTCTCCACTCCACGCTGGCTCTTGTGTAAGATGTTCTCCACTACTAGATTGAGCCTACGAATGTGCAGCTTGCACTTTCACTTTTCCCTCCTGCAAGTGGCCTTCACAATTCAGCCTTCATTCCACACTGGCTCCTGGCATTCCCCGCGATTACAACTCATAAAGTTGCTCGGGTTGCCCCAGTTTTGATCACTTCCAATTCTTCCTCTTCACTCCTATACCCAGATACCAACCAGATCTCCACTGTATTTAAGCGGCTCATTAATGCACAAAATCTTTCTTAAGCCCACAGCCCTGTATTTAACTTTTTGCACATGTTACATTTTGAGTATGGTCTGCCTGTATGTTTTTAAATGTAAATCTTTTTCTCCCCTTTTTTCCCCTTGCATTTTTTTCCCAATATGTAATAGACAAACATTTACCTTAATGTTTGCAAAAAGGCACGTTTAATTTTACTGTCCTGAGGATGATTCCTTGATTCTCTTGTAAGGGATCGAAACGTCGTCGACACCACTTGTTCCATAGGTTTCTAAATGCTTTGGATCTCAATTCGCAATGGTACTCTCTTGTGAATTATGTCTGTAAAGCAACACTGAACACAGACTTTATGTTCTTGCCTGAATTCTTTCCCTTCCTTTTTTCCCCTCACCTGTGTATGTTTTTGAGTTGGATGCAGGTTGCGTCCCACTTGCATGTGTTGGGTATTGTCTCACTAAAATATCCATTGCTGAATAAATACTGTCCTGCTGGACAAAGAACCTAGGGCCCGATGTAGGTAGGGCGTTACCGATCGGTAACGGCCGAAAATACCGATTTTTGGCCCTTACCGATCGGTAAACAGCCATCGAGATGTAGGGAACCAAAAACAGAAAGAATCGGATAGAAAACCGAATCGGAATGAGTACCGAATGGGAAAGAATCCGATACGTACATACCGAAAATCGGATATGTAACGAATCGGAAAAACACCGAATCGGATGCAAAGACCGAATCGGTCCAATTACCGATTCGTTAGTGACACCGATTCGGAAAATCACCGAATCGGTCCCATTACCGATTCGTTAGTGACACCGAATCGGAAAATCACCGAATCGGTCCCATTACCGATTCGTTAGTGACACCGAATCGGAAAATCACCGAATCGGTCCCATTACCGATTCGGTACAAATACCGAATCGGACATGATCCGAATCGGAAAACATGCCGATTCGTATGAATCTCCGATCGGGAAATTCCCCGATTCCGACAGTTGGGGAGATGTAGGGAGGCACAGAAACACCGAAATCGGCTCAAAATCGGTAGAATTCACTCGGTATTTACCATGGATTGCAATCAGGTGGTAACCAACTCCAACCCATATAAACAGTCCCAAAATGCATTGCAACTTGCAGGATGGCAGCTTTCTATGTCATTGCGAGGCGGCTACGGCTACAGCAGGAAGGACAGAGGGAATGGCTAAGAAATGAACAGGTCTACAGACAGAGGGTAACCCTGTTCATGCTCACTGAGGCTGAGATCCTACAGAGATACAGGCTGGACTCTGACACCATACTTGAGCTCATCAGGGACCTTAAGCCATTCTTGGACCACCACACCCCAAGGGCACACGCCATCCCTGCGCACGTCCAGGTGCTATGCAGCCTACACCTGCTTGCGTCTGGCAGCTATCAAAGTGGAGTAGCAGCAGCAGGAGGGGTGAGCCAGAGCAGCCTGTCAAGGTTCTTCCACATATTCCTTGACGCCATGATAGACAGGATGGACCAATACATCTCTTTCCCTGCAACCCACGCAGAACTGCTACAAACTAAAGCTGACTTCTACCAGATGGCACAATTTCCCCAAATCATCGGTTGCATAGATGGCACACACATTCCGATTTGCCCACCAGCGGACACCGAATACATATACCGCAATCGGAAATCTACACACACCATCAACGTGCAGGTGATCTGCAATGCCAAGTGCACCATCACAGACCTGGTAGCAAAATTTCCAGGGAGTACCCATGACTCCTATATATTCCAACAGAGCGGCATATATGCACGGCTGATGGCTGGCGAATTTGGAGAAGGATACCTCCTAGGTGAGACACATCATCAGACCCCCATAACACATAGTAGGTAGGTGGAATACATGTATGCATGTGTCTAATGTGACCCCTTTCTCTTTCAGGCGACAGTGCATATGCCCTCCGCTCATTCATACTCACCCCCTACCTCAACCCCTCCACACCCAGCCAAAGGAGGTATAACCGGGCCCACATACGCACAAGGAATGTTGTTGAACGGACCTTTGGCATCTGGAAAAGTAGATTCAGATGCCTGCACAAGAGTGGAGGTGCAAGGCAGTATACCCCCATCACCTGCTGCAAGATCATAGCTGTATGTGCAATGTTACACAACCTTGCGGTCAAGAAGGGCACTGAGGTGGAGTTGTCTGACTACGAGGACTATGACGACGACGAAGCTGTGCCACTGACACAGCCAGCTGGGGTGTGTACGCCAAGTGATGGCAGATACAGACGTGAGGAGATCACTGAGAACTATTTCTGACTGAGTACAGATGCAAAGACAGCTAAATGTTGCTTGCAAAAAACAAATTTTAATAGTGATGCACCACAGTTACAGCACTGATGTGCATCAAAAAATGGAGTATGTAAAATCAAATAAAGTCCAGGGTTCTGGTTTGCTCATCCCCCCTTGCCAGTCTATTTTTTGGCCCGCTTGCCAGACCCACTGGGGTGTCCCTCGGCCCCCTCCGAATGCCCAGCAGCATCAGCGGATCGCCTGGTGCTCCTCCGTGGCTCTGATGCAGCGCTGGCCGGGCTGCTGCGGCTGCTGCTGTCTCCAGCATCACCCAGGTCCAGGGCAGGATTGGAGGCGGTGTTTGATATTATCATGGCCTCCATGGCCGTGGTGATCCTGGCCATCCCCCTAGTGAGCTCAGCCGTATGCTGACTGAGCACAGATTCTTGGTTGGAGCTGCGATGGCACAGTTGTGCGGTCGCCGCTGCAAGTCGGGCCATGGCCCGGTTCAGCACCCGGGCATCCCTCCTGCGTGCAACCTCATGCTCCTCCTGTCTGGCAGATGAGTGGGTGATGGCAGTGGTCAGCCTGCCTAACCCTGCTGCCACCTCCTTGTTGCTGTCCACAACAGCCTGGAAACCCTTCACCAACTCCCCCATCTGCATGTTGTGCTGCAGGAGCTGGCGTTGGCAGGCCATGGTGGATCTGGCCTGTTGGCGCTGGATTTTAACCATCTGTCCCTCCAGGCCCAGGAACACACTGCCCTCCCGTGCTGGTGCAGCAGTGGTGGTGGTGGCACGGCGTCGGGCACTGCTGCTTCCGGCCTGCTGAGTGGGCTGGGGTGCCACTGGTGGGGGTGTGGTGCTGGCCGGTCCCGGAGCCCCTGCTCCCAGGACAGGTTGGACAGGTGGCAAGGCCACGGTTGTGGCAGGAGCTGGTGTTGGCGGAATGGTCTGCCTTGTAGGGGAGTTTTCTGGTGAGAATTGCAAGGGGGGTGTGCTGGCCAGTACTGGGGAGTGCACTGCTTGGAAGTCAATGACCAGGACTCCCTCCATTCCTAGCCCTGGGGTGTCTCCTTCCTCATCCTCCTCCTCCTCCTCCTGGCCAGCCTGGCTGGTGCTCGGCCCTGCGACTGCAGTGTTGGACGTTGCTGCTCCCTCTGCTGTCGCAGTTGTTCCGCCTGATGGGGCCCCTAGGTACAAAGAAGCATTTGTAAACTGAGTGCCGATGTATTACAGTCAGTACAATTATGGCATTCCACATGTCCTTGCATCTCCTTACACCGTGTCACACTGTTTCCTGTCTTGTGATTCTGCACTGACATATTTGGCTAACTTCTGCTGACTACATGTACCATGATGCTTGTCTCTTGTATGTTGGTTACAGTACTGTGCTGGGGTTTGCCTATGCATTGTGTCTAATGGGGAGGTGTCTGGTAGGGTGTGTCATGATGCGCATGCTTCTTACCTGTAGCTGTGGCTCTCGCAGAGCTGTCCAGGGTCCCGATTCCTACGATACTCTCCCTCTCGATGGTGCTGGAGACAATTTCCTCCAGCTCGGTGAGGGGTGGCGCCGGGTTGTTGCCTCCTCCAGTGAGTCCAGCCTGCCTTTGAATGTCAGCCAGCTTCCTCTTCGTGAGGCTGCGGATGTCGTAAAACCTTTTTTTCAGTTCCTCTATGGACCTGGGGGTGACACCCGCAGCATTCACCTTCTGGGCGATGTCGGCCCAGATTCTCCTCTTGGTGCTGTCTGGCACGTTGAGGGACAGCTTGCCAAACAGCTGGCGGTGCACCCTCACCACCTCTTCAACCAGCACCTGAAGTTCGGTGGTGGTGAACTTGGGCTTCCTCTTCTGGGAGGACTTCTGGCTTCCTGACTGATCTGCCATTTTCTCCTGTTCAGTTTGCAACCTCCTTCTCCCACTGCTGCTAACTGTGTGTGTTGGGCTCAGGCAGGCTTTCCAGAAACTTCCAGAAACTTCTTAATTAGCTGCACCTGCCAGGGTTGCCACTCCCTGTTTGGGTGGGGGAGGGGGAGCCACCTCATTGGCTGAATCGCCTATTGCCGAATCGGCTTTTACCGATTCGGTAATTTCCGATTCGGTAAAATCCGACTCGGTATTATCCGAATCGGTAAAAGCCGATTCGGTTCATTCAATGCATTCCTATGGGCTTTTTCGCCATGGGTCTGTTTTCATGGCTACGAATCTATGATTGCCGATTCGGTTTTTACCGAATCGGCTTTTACCGAATCGGTATTCGCCGATTCGGGAATATCCGAATCGGTGGTAGCCGATTCGGTGATTTCCGATTCGTTGTTGGCCGATTCGGTACTTTCCGATTCGGACCGAGCAGAATCGGAACGTACCGAATCTCATTACCGATGCCGACCGATTCGGTATTCATTCTGTTTTTTTTTCCTACATCTCGTTTTCCGATTTCAGAATACCGATTCGGCCCGCCTCGGTATTTTGAAATCGGAAAATCGCGTTTACCTACATCGGGCCCCTAGTGCCTATCTAGCATATGTTGACTACTTGTTCCTTAAATTTAATTGTCTAGGGACCATTGTCTTTATTAACACGTTTTACTCTCTAAAAGCAACATGTGATCAGTTGTCCAACCAATCTTGTGGAAAACTAGTTTGCGTATTGTCTGAGGCCTAATGCAGATTTAATTTGTAACTAGAAGTATGAGGCCAGGTTATGATATATTAGGACACTTTTTTTAGTTGAAGTTGTTTATGACAAGGGTCTGTTTAAGGACCTTGTTTGTTCTTTTTCTGGAATTCCGCAGATTTTAGTGGATGGTAAGGTTTTCGCGCAAATTAAATGATAAATCTAAACCATTTGTAAGTTTAAACTAGACTCTTGGTTAAGCATTTCCCAGGGGGGTTTCAGAGATTCTTTTTTTATCGTAATCTAATTTATAAACTGTTTGGGCTTTTTTCTCTTAAAGTCAGTAAAAGTATCTTACTATCTTGTCTTTAGCCAGTCTGTCTTTATGTTAAGAACCAATCAACAAGCCTCTAAAAAACTTTGAATCAATTTAGAATGTTTGCACCGTTGCTATTGTCACTGTGCTCTGGCTTATCTTGCGAAAATGGAACCCATTTTAAAATGTTCTCTATTATTGAATGGTTAATGATGGAAGTGAAAAATGGTAAAAGTAGATTTTGAGTGAAGGTATTGGGTATTAACAACGTAAGTAAAGACAAAAAGAATCTGGTGTTAAAAATGACTGTTCCATTTCTTAACTTAATGACCAAAGATGTTCCAGTCAGTCCACTTCTTTTTTTTTTTTAAATATATTTTTATTTTTACCATTGCACAGTTAGCACATTGCAGCGCACTTCATCGAATAAACCAATTGCCTTAAATCCATACAGTACATTTCCTTTCAAATCGTATCAAATCATATAGATAATTCATCAAAGAATACGTCGTCATATGCGTTTTATTAAACTGATACAGTACATATCTTTTCAAATCATATAAAAATTCGTCAAAGAATACTTCATCCTATTCATAACAGCCCCAAACCCTCTCCATCTTCTAACGGGGTCCCATACCCTTAATCCTAAACGCCTCTTTCCGAGCATATATGTTCTTTTCTAAATTATGTCGCTAAGAGATTAGCCAGCCATACTTGCATTACCGGAGGGTTCTTGTCTAACCAAGCCCTAGCTATGCAGAGTCTATAAACTGCCATAGCAACAAAAATGAATTCTCTGTGGATAGTATTACTATATGTGACTATCCCTAAGAGTATTTGAGCAGGATTTAAGGTGATTTGAATATCTAAGGAGGAATCTAAAAAAATCTCAATCTTTTAACAGTGTATGTAGCTGCGGGCATGCAGCAAATATATGTATCAAATCTGCCTCGGAGGAACTACACCTTGGGCATGTGGTACCTGTACTACCCCCCCACTTTGCTATCCTCGCTGGTGTAAAATACAACGAATACAGAGTTTTGTACTATTGCGACTGCAAGGGCGCTGAACATAATAGTGTAAGGCCCAAATCCAATGACTTTTGGAACCAGCCAACCTCGCCTTCCAATTTCTCTGCCCACTTAGTACTGTATTTGTCCATATCATCCGGATTCGCTGCTATAAGGCTTGCGTAGAAGCTCTGAATAGAGCAATCTCCACCTAATCTTATTTTCTCCAGAATTTCTACCTTACTGAAACCGACCAGTCCCCCCTGCTTCCCCCAAGAAAGCTTCTTAATTGCAGAAATTAAAAAAAAATCCCTCCTATCTAAACCATATCTGCTCATTAAGTCTGAAAATTGTAACACTCCCTCCGTATTCCTCACATCTCCAATCAGTCAGTCCACTTAAGAAATATTTTGCCTTGCATGTTTTGAACTTGATTGCATAGCACTTTAAAACCGGAACTAGTAGGACCATGAGTATTAAATATTTACCAAATGTTGGTGCTGACTTTGAGAGAACAGCCAAGGGCTATGAGAGATTTAAGTTTAGTTTTTAAATGGTCAAGCTAAGAATGGCAATCCCACAGAAGGTGAGGAGAAAATGAGTCTACTGCTTTTATAGGTGGCAATGGTAAGAACTATGATCGAATCATTCATGTGTTGTGGGACTTGTCTTTCTGTACATTTGGATCCTTATTGGACCTTGCTATGTTCTGATCATCTGACAATACCCATCACAGTGTGGTATATTTGCAGGCTGAAAATAGCTGGAAAGAGTGAGTTAGAACTTTTAGTGGGTGTTTCTGAATCTGTACTACTGTTAAAATGTAAAATCCTCCTTAGAATTTTTTTTGCCGCACCAACAATCTTTGCAATTGTAGACATACGTTCCTGCTGGGTCCCCCCACTCTCCATTTTCAGGACATATTACATTTTAATCTGAAAGTGAATTGTTGGTTAAAGTACACACTCAAACCCCCCTTTTTTCTGGTGGAGACCGCTCTGTTTTCGCA
>NW_028241669.1:0-19344 GCF_964263255.1 Lissotriton vulgaris | reverse complement strand
GACACAAGGATAAATCCCAATTGTTTTTTTATTTTTTATTTTAAAACCCTGTCAGTTTTTTTTCTAATTACCCCCCGGGGGGACCAAATCGTGGGTGCATAGTGATAAAGAAGTGTGGGAGGGCCCCAATCCCCCCCCCCCACACACTGCCCCGGGGACCACCAGCCCCAGGGACAAAGCAACGCAGCCCCCTGGCGCATACTGGAGGCTCCTGGAGGGCTAGTTGGCCCCTAGAGACCCCCAGTATGCAAGGGGAATTAGTTCCCCCTGTGCAAACGTTCTGCGTTCAGCGTTCTGTTTCCTCCTCGCTCATTTTTAGGTACTGTTGACATGCCAAAGTATTTGATTTCTTTTATTTCTTGCTCTTCAGGAGCCTTCAGATATTTGACAATGGCATAATTAGTATCCTCATTCTGAATTGCTTGTAGATGTTCCAGTATTCTTTTTTTCAAGGGGCAAATAGTACTACCTATGTACCAAAGCCCACTGTAGCATACAATCACATAAACCACATACACTTGTAGCAGTGGGCCTCAGCAAGGCATATTTTAGTGCAGAGTTCTGTAAGTAGATTCTTTGAACAGTTAGATTTCTTTAAAATAAGTAAATAAAATAATAAAAAAGGAAAATTAAACAGGACAGTTTCAGCATTTCTTTGCTCTTTGTCATCAGCTTGATCATCTGCCCCAAATAATGGAGGTTGTAAACCCTTTTTTGAACAGCTTGAAGATGAGTTCTCCCTATGTACAGTCCCTGATGTGGTTCTTGGGAGACAGAATGGGTATACCCTAAAATGGGGTAAGGTCGTCCCAGAAATGTTCCTTGGTAAACTGCTAAATGTTTGCTCGGATAGTTTTGCAATCTGCCTGGGAGAGAAGTCTAATAGTGAGCAGATAATAGAGCATTTTAATATAATAGCTTCCACAATTAAAAATAGTCTGTGGGTGGAGGTAAAGAAAAGGGAAAGGGTAATAAAAGCTGGTTTGATAACACATGTACAAGGGCATTGATTGATTTGAAACATCCTATTCATAGGTCACCCCGAGACCCGTTAGAAATAAGAGGGTTTAGGAAAACATATAATGAGGCTTTAAAAAATAGAAAAAATGCTATAAAAAAAGAGGCCCTAGAAGCCCTATGACATGCATCACAGTCCAAGGATGCATCCGCATTTTGGAGGGCCGTTAATACCCCTTTCCTCTATGACAATCTCAAGGCGCGCATGGAGAGAGCAATCACTGAGGAGGATTGGGTGGAGCATTTCTCAAACCTTTATAGGTCCCAAGATGAAAGCCACATTATAAACCCTATTAAAATGGGTAATAGTGGAGTAGGGGATGAAAAATTGGTGATAACTCTGGAGGAAGTCACGATGGGTTTAAAAGCAACGAAGGGTGGCAAGGCCGCAGGTCCTGATGGGATCCCAGCAGACCTGTATAAAGCAAACATTGAGATCTGGTGTCCCATGCTGGTACAACTTTTTAATGCAGCACTAGCAAGGGGTTTAAATCCGTCTTGGTTTACCTCAGTCATTGTGCCAATATATAAGAAGGGAGATAGACAAAACTGCGCATGTTACAGACCAATCTCCCTTCTAGACTCATCTATAAAAATCCTTGGGAGAATCATCTTGTCAAGACTTCAAAGCTGGGCTGAGGAGAATGATATAATGAGTGACCTACAGTATGGATTTCAGAAGGGCATTGGAACCATTAAACAATGCTTAAATCTAATGATTGTTCAACAAAAGTATACTAGGGTAAAAGGTGAACGTCTGTACCTTACGTTTGTCGACCTTACGTCGGCGTTCGATTGCGTGTCACACGCCAAATTGTGGGCAATCTTGAAAGGGCTGGGCGTGGAAGATTCCATCATTTGCTTTCTGAGAGAATTATACTCAGGAGCCACAGCATCAGTCCATTATGGTAGGGGGGCGAATGTACCAGAAAATTCATCATGGGACGCGGAGTACACCAGGGGTGTGTCCTGGCCCCATTCTTATTTCTGGTTTACATAAATGGACTTGAGCATCGTCTGCTGCAGGAGTGCAGGGATATGCCTAGGGTTGGTAAGAGCTCTATCCCTGCACTCCTGTAAGCGGATGATGCAGTCCTAATGGCATGTACTCCCTTGGCCCTACAAAATTTGATAATATCTTTTGAGAAATTCATGTTGATTCTAGATTTAAAAATCAATTGTAGTAAAACTTTCTCCATGGACTGTGGCACAAGGTCCGGAAAGCATATGAAAAGAATGCATATAAATAATGTTCCCTTGGAAAACACCTCTACTTTCCCTTACCTTGGTATTTTGTTCCATGAATCTGGGGTTTGGACAAGTGCTGTAAAGGCCAGAACAAAACAATAATGGCCTTAAAGATTTTTATAAAAAAGTTGGGCAAAAAACCAATAAGAGAAATCTTGACTATATATAATGCCACGTGTACATCGGTAGTCTTGTATGGCTCGGGTCTATGGGGGTATTTGAACGTAGAATCAATTCAAATAGCCAAAAATAAGTTTATGAGGGATGTCCTAAAAGTACCACAAAGTCTTTTAACCGAATAAAGTACTTTTTGAACTTGAACTTGATGGTAAAAGCAATAATCATTAATCACCAAACTAATCAATAATAACCATCCTCTGCTTACCAAAAACTGATGGAGTGGTAATTTCTTCTGGTAATTTCTCAATGCAAAACACTCATGCTACCTCTATTTGACCGCTGAAAAAGGTGTTGGGTCCTTCACACCATGTAAACCTTAACAGTCAAAAATGCAATTATTATTTAAGCCAATAAAGACAGTTGTTGATGGAGGACCTTCGCGGGCAAGCAAGATGGCCGCGTAAGCTCGGAGCTCCGGAGACCCTCCGACCCTCCGCATAAATCCTGATCGAAATCCTGCTCCACGGTGGTGGATTCTTGTTGATGAACGGTCGTTGAGACGGGATCTGCTGTCCGACTCAAAATCCGACGCTCATAGACGGAGATACGTCGTGCTGAAGATTCGTGCCAGGGATGGACCATTGTCTCGGTGATGGCCGACGGCAGCGACACTGTAACGCATGACCGATATGCTTTGTGAGTGACTACTGCGTTGACCCTGTGGAGCATGCAAAGTTGCGAAGTGGCCTTTCGCTGAACAAACATCGGAGGCTGCTACGCCCCGCAATTGCTCGCATACCCGAAGAGGCTTTGGTGTACCACCCTTTGTTCAATTTCTCGGCTCCAACATGGCGGGCAAGGGCGAACCAGACAAAACGGTGAACCGGGTCAGTAGGAAGACGATCCATCCCCAGACAAACAAGATTGATCGCTATGCCCAACAAAGGATCTCGCCGACTGCGGCTGCCCGTTATAAAAGACACCCTTCGGGAGGGATCGCCGGACGAGCCGGAGCCGACACTCCGAGACATCGTGGGGGCTATAGCTGGCATCAGAACGGAGATGCACAAACAACATGAGGCCTTAACGCATAAAGTTGATACTCCGGCGATCAACCTTAACCTGATCAGGGCCAATCTCGGCAAGACTAACGACAGGGTGAAATCGCTAGACATCAAAACCGCGAGCCTCACGACTGATGTCTCGGACCTGTAGACGGAGGTCCGGGACCTGAGGTCTGCCAACGATCTCTTCTCGAGGCGGCTAGAGGATTTTGAGGGACGTGCCAGGCGGCAGAACGTCCGAATTATCGGAGTGCCGGAGGGCGCAGAGGAATCGGCCACTGATCTCTTTGTTGAAGAACTGATAAAGACTCATCTGGCCCCGCGGGCCTCAGCCGTTTCTTTTCAGTTGAGCGGGCCCACAGAATGCCGGGTGGACCGCCCAAGTCGGGCGCCACGCCAAGGCCCATTATAGCTCGATTGCTCAATTTCAGAGATCGGGACGTGATCCTACAGGCCTCGAGACGACATGGGCCCCTCAAGTTCCAGAACGCGGATGTCAACTTCTACCCAGACTTTACTAGGGCGGTTCAGCGACAGCGCCAAAGTTTTGCGGGAGTGAAACGGCGTCTCAGAGACTAGGGGATGAAGAACTCGATGATGTTCCCCGCTAGACTATGTGTTGAACATGATGGCCGTGCTGTATTCTTCGACATGCCCGAAGTGGTAAGCGATTGGCTGGACACCTTACCACACAGACACGAGGAACGAGAAGAACATTCGGAGGGCGCCTCGGAAGGCTTCGAGCGTCAGGAGTAGAACTCATTTTACTAACTTTGTCGGTCAGCGACCCTGTTGACAATGACCAAAGCTATACTGCTGCACTTTACGGTGTATATCCTTCTTTCCGTTATGGAGGGTGGCGGGGGGGACTACGTGATCTCCTTTCTCCTCTAGGGTCTTCTTTTAGTTTAGTTAATGGGGCGACAGGCACACTGCTGGTTGGGGGGGCTTTTTAGTCTGATTCAGGGGTGCAGGGTGGGGGGTGGTTTGATGGTTGGTTCTGTTTGTTTTCTTTGTTTCTCTTTTCTTCTTTTAAGGCAATGCAACGAATGCTCTATTTCCGTAAATGTATCTGAGAGGCCTACTGGGGTCGGCGAAGGCCTACGATTTGACGATGGGGGGTAGGAAATTAAAAGTTCTGTGTTGGAATGTTAACGGCTTGGGTGATCGCATCAAGAGAGGGGTAGTTTTGCAACTGTTCAAGAGATGTATGCCTGATGTTATTCTGTTGCAGGAGACACACTTGGTGGGAAATACGTGTCGAGCGCTTAACAGGAAGGGATTCAAGATGGTGGCGCATTCAGGGTTCTCCTCAGGATCCCGGGGGGCAGGGATTATGGTGCGCACGTCTCTCCCATTTGAGATCGACTCTAGCGTTGTTGATGAGAGGGGGCGGTACGTTGCTGTCTCGGGGAGATGGGAGGGACGGTCCCTGGTTCTGGGTTCAGTTTACGTTCCCCCGGGGCTACAAAACAACACTTTTCAGGACCTTGGAGGCGCCATCTTAGGTCTACCTGAGGGGTTGCTTATTGTGGGTGGCGATTTCAACTCGGTCTGCCCGGGGACCTTGGACAGACATCCGCCCAGAGATCTCCAAAGTTCACAATCCTGGTTGCCCGATTTCCTCGACACTATGGGACTGATTGACTGCTGGAGACTTATGTATCCCACCCAAAGTCAATATTCATTTTACTCCGGGGCGCATGGTAGCCTCTCTAGAATAGATTATGTCTTAGCTCTGGCGGCCCACCCATCGGCAATTTCCGAGGCCCGCTTGCTGGCGAGGTGCATCTCAGACCATTCCCCGGTCTGGGTGTCTTTTGACTTCGACATTGTGGTTACCGAGCGGGCGGTCGTAGTTAACCCGTGGTATTTTCGTAACCCGAAGACGCGCCGACTCCTGGCCAGGGCTATTGAGCTCTATTTCTCTGAGAATACTGGGTCGGTTGCATCGGCCGTCACTCTGTGGGAGGCGTTTAAGACGGTCCTGAGAGGTGAGGCTCTCTCCCTTATTGCGGACATCCGGAGACGCAGAGACGCTGACATGGTGCGCATCGAGGCGGAGATTATGGAGCTGGACTCCCAATTGGAAGTGGGCCCGACACCTGAGTTGCTCCATGTTCTCTCGCTTAAACAATCAGAATATCGTGATCTTGCCTTTGTTGCTGCCAAAGTCATGGGTAGAGAACAACAGGGTAGAATTTACGATGTCGGAGACAAGGCGGGCAAGCTCCTTGCTTGGCTCGACAAAAAGGAGAGAGCCAGTCGCGTAGTTCCAGAGGTGTTGGGGAAGAACGGCCTGCTTGTCACCGATCCGAGTGCAATAGTGGAGTCGTTCTCGGACTACTTTAAGACCATTTACACCTCGGTCTCGGACCGGTCTGGGGCCGACTCTATTGCGCTTTTGGCGGAGATAGATCTCCCGTGTCTGTCAGAGACGGACCGTGACGACTTGGATAGGGACATCACTGCGGACGAGATAGCCCTTGCCATTCGCTCCCTCAGATCTGGTAAGGCGCCAGGCCCCAATGGTATACCAGTGGAACTTTATAAGATCAAGCCCGATGTCGTATCTCCGCCTCTGCGGAACATGTTTTTAGAGGCGCGAGAGATGGGCATGCTTCCCCACGACCAGAGGCTGGCCACCATTGTGGTTATCCATAAGGAAGGGAAACCCAGAGACCTGTGCCGATCGTATCGTCCCATCTCTCTGTTGAATGCTGAGCCTAGGATTCTTGCCAAGCTGCTGGCCAACCGCTTGATTGGCGCGATTGGCGACTTAGTGCACCCGGACCAGTCGGGCTTTATTCCACATCGCAACACGGCCCTTAATCTTCGGAGAGTCCATGGAGCCCTGGCCAGGGCTCACACGCTCAGGGAGCCAGCCGTTCTGGCGTCGTTGGATGCCACGATGGCGTTTGACTCCCTCGAATGGGACTACCTGTGGGCAGTGTTGGCAAAGCTCGGCTTCGGCCCGGAATTTGTAGGGTGGGTTAAACTTCTGTATGCCAACCCGCTGGCCAACATGATGGTCAATGGTTGTGTATCCGCTTCCTTTGCCCTTCACAGGGGCACTAGGCAGGGCTGCCCCCTGTCGCCCCTTTTGTTTGCACTGGCACTTGAACCGTTGGCAGCGTGGATACGGCACCACCCCGACATACACAGCATTCGCTGGTCCCCTGGATTCGAGGACCGAGTGTCATTGTATGCTGATGACATCCTTCTGTATCTCACCGCCCCTTGCAAATCACTCATTGTGGTATGTGACGTGCTTCGACTTTTTGGCCGGCACTCTGGCCTGGTCATTAATTGGTCGAAGTCGCACTTGTACGTTCTGAGAGGGGGGACACCTCGTCTTCCGAGGGACTGTGGCATACAGGTTGCGAGACAGGGATTTAAATACCTGGGGATCTATATCTCAACTGACCCCAAGGCACGCTACGAGAACAATTTGCTTCTCCCTCTTGTTCGTCTCTGACGTGATGTAGAGTGTTGGCGTAGACTTCCGCTCTCCCTCCTTGGGCGCGCGGCATTATTTAAAATGATGTCTCTACCCAGGTTCCTGTATGCCCTGCAAAATACCCAGGATCCGGTCCCAGCTAGATACTTTGGGGAAATCAAGGGCTTGCAACGTGCTCTGCTCTGGGATGGCAGGCCACGCATAGCTATCACGAAGCTCACGCTCCCGTGGTATGATGGGGGTATAGCATTGCCCGATGTGCGGAGATACTATTGGGCCTCTCAGTTGGCAGCCCTTAATCACGGCCTCTATGGCCCGGCAGACAGTCCGGGCTATGCCATGGATCGCTGGCTCCTAGATGTTGGGAAATACCATCGGGCGCTGTACACGAGATCTCTTGATAGGCGGATGTCTGGGCCAACGAAAACAGCTGTACACATTTGGAGAACGATTACAAAGTCACAGGGGTGGAAGGACAGATTCACAATGGCAACTCCTCTTTATGACTCTGAGATTCGGGGTAACTTGTGGCACACTAAGGGATTCGACAAGTGGGACATGATCTGCATATCTAGGGTGGAGGATATGATAGTGAGAGGGGAGGTGAAATCTTTTGCCCTGCTACAGACAGAGTTCCAGCTGGGCGAAACGGAATATTTTCGGTACGCTCAGCTGCGACACGCACTCCTGTCGGCCATGCCGGATGGCGAGACAATCCCCGAATATTCTCCCCTGGAGGATCGGGTACTGGACGGCCATATGCCGGATAGCGCTATTTCCCTAACCTATAAAAAACTGATCAATATTCGCATGGACCTTCTTCTGGGGGTGAGAGACCAATGGGTGCGGGATGGGATAGAGATCGACGGCGAGGACTGGCAGAGTGCGGTGTCGTCCCCCAAGAAGGTTGCTATTCCTGCCCGGCTGCGACTGGTGCAATTGAAGATTCTGCATAGAGTCTATGTCACTGGTCCCAGATTAATACATATGGGACATTCGGTTGATGGCCTCTGTCGGCGTGGCTGTGGCGCTCTGGCCACTTTCATGCACATCATTTGGGAGTGTAGTGCGATAGCCTCCTATTGGAGGCGGGTACACATGATTATGAGTGAGGTAACCCCCCAAATGGTCCAACTTCATCCCCCCCAAATGGTCCAACTTCACATCAAGCTTCCATGTTCCCCATTTTAACCCTGAAGCGCTTTATCGCTCGTACATCCAATCTACTTACAACTGTCCTGTACAAACGCCGGGCTGGGCTAAGCCATTCATCCAGCCCTCTGGTCCTCCTACACCCCTGGGAATGCCTTTTTCAAATAATCCCCCGTACCCCTTGATTCCCTCAACACCAGTTTTTACACAGTCACTGCAGCCTCCCAGCTTATTTCCAGCATATTCTTATTCCAATAGGCCCTCCCATCCTAAAGATCTGTGGAACATCCCATTGAGAAACTTATATGACCCTCTCTCCGGGCTGTCGTCTATTGATTGACAAACAAGAGAGAAAAGCAACGTCGCCCAGTTTAATTCATGTGTGGGAGCGGCCCCGTGCATCCTCCCACGTAATGTTGCAAGTTTCAAAGTTCCACTAGAGTGTTGTGAGGATGGAATCCCAGTTTACCTAAGCGAGCGGGTCATTTCTCCACCGTCTCATGACACACTGCTTTCTATTGCTGCTTCTCCCACAGGCTCATTTTCAGTACAGGCAACTCAGGTTGGGTTATGTAGCAAGACAACGGAAGGGGTGCTTGTTGAGGTACCCCCATCTGAAGCAAGTTCCCCTCATCCCGGTGAATCCCCTCCCGTAGATGTAAGTGTCCCGGGTGCTCAAGCTTGTCTTAAGGGTACCACTCTGGGATGTTGGAATGTGGCGGGTATAGATTCCTGCATATGTATACCTGACTGGGCTGACTTCATCAGTCAAGGTGACGTCTGGTCCTTTCAGGAGACATGGTCAATCCTTCCGGTTTTTTTCCCAGGTTTTCTGAGTTTTAACAAACCCGCAGTTAGAGGTCAAAGAGGCAGGGCCATGGGGGGTCTCACTGTTTGGGTGCGCCAAACAGTAGGGGTCTCTGTAAAAGAAATCTATATCGACTGTCCTGATATCCTCATAGTTAGCTTGAAACTCAATAGTGGGTTGGATATTTTGTTGTTTAATGTTTATGCCAGAGGAACACCGGGTGGTCGTGTATCATCTACCCTAACACTCTTAGATGAATTTCTTGGCTCTACACAACAAGGGGGCCATGTGGTGGCTATGGGAGATTTTAATACTTGCTTCGAACCTCTAAGTGGGGAGGATGGGATGTTAACTGAGGTCGAGGACATGACATGGGGCATTCCACAACTAGAGCTACCTCCGATTACTAAGTGGTCCCAAAGTGCCACTTTCATCAAAGGCCTATGTCTGAATTAGGGACTGCGTGCCCTAAACGGTCGTACTAGATCGGACAGACTGGGCAATCCAACATTCTTTAATGGAAGGCATAGTAGTCGTATCGATTACATTTTAGTCGATGCAACTATGTGGCCCCTAGTCTCGGATATGATAATCAGACCACGGCCTGAAAGTGATCATGAACCTCTCCTAGCAGAACTGAAGGATTTCAGTTTTGCCGGGCCCTCTGTGCGTCACTCCAATGCCGTACAAGAGGCCTTGGTAATAACAAATGATATGAGGAGGGTTCGTTGGCCAAAGGTTGCCGTGGACGTGAATGCACGTATTAAAATAAGATCTCTGGTTTCTGACTCCCTAAGAGTTCTTGAGAAATGTGACGACCCGAACCAAATATCCCTCAAAATTTCTGACATTCATGCCAGCTTGTTTGTATCCCTAAAGACTTTATTCATTAAAGTAGTAGCCAAAAAGGGCCCAGGAAAGCCGAGGAAGCCTGCGAACTGGTTTGATGACGAATGTGGTACATCCCATTCAAACCTGTTCAAAGCATTAAAATCTAGGAACCCAGCCCTAATCAAATCTTGCAGGAAGGCCTACAATGTAGCCAAATGGCGGGCTAAAGCCGCCTGGGATGAAGAGCGCTGGGCTCTTCTTGTTGAGGCCTGCGGCTCTAGGAACCTCACGCAGTTTTGGCATCTCCTCAAATGGGGTAAGTCCCTGGATGATCGTCCTAGCCCTGCTTCTGTCGATCAACAAAAATGGGTGTCCCACTTCGAGGAACAGTTCAGGTGTCTCAGGGAGGGGGAAGCCCCCATTGGCTGGCCGCTGTCCTTTGATACCCTTGTGTTTTCGGCCAAAGAGGTTGAAAACGTCCTGAACTCCATCCCCAGGGGCAAAGCACCCGGCCCGGATTGCATTCCAGCAGACATTTTTCAACAGGATCAAGACCTATGGGTACCATATTTACTGCACTTGGCAAACACATTGGCCAGGGGAGCAAAGGTGCCTGAATCATGGGCTGGTGCCGAGATTTTGCCCATCTTCAAGAAGGGTGATCGGTCGGTTCCTTCCAACTACCGACCGATCAGCCTTATTGATGCTGTTCAAAAGATAGTGTCTCGTCTTGTCCTTTCCAGGGTCCAGGCTTGGATTGAAGAATATAATATACTCACCCCTCTCCAAGCAGGGTTTAGACCCCATGTAAGTACCCTGGACCAGGCTTTCCGGTTTATGTTATTACACTGGAAGACGGTCACTCTGGGCAAGGGTAACTTATTTGCGGCATTCGTAGACCTTCGGTCTGCGTTTGACCTTGTTCCGAGGGCAGGGCTCTGGAACTGCCTTCTGGAAATGGGTATGCCTCCCTCTTTGGTCCGCATCATAGTTAACCTTCACGCAGAGACTTATGCCTTTGTAAGATGGGGCAAACCTGGAGAGGTGACTAAGAACTTCCCTGTGTCTAAAGGTGTCAGACAGGGATGCGTTTTGGCACCAACCCTGTTTTCCCTATACATAAACAGAGTCATCAAGTACTTTGAAGGCTGTCCCACAGATGCTCCAAGTTTGGCTGGCATGAAAATCCCTCTGCTCATGTTCGCTGACGACACTCTCCTGATCTCGAGAACCAGACAGGGATTGCAGCTAGCACTGTCGAGGTTTGAGAGTTTCTGCAGTGAGCATGAGCTGGAGGTGAACGTTGCCAAGACCAAATTTATGGTTATGAGGGGGCACAAACAGGTTAAGGCTAGGGTTACAATGGGGAATACCCCCTTAGAGCAGACCAAGCATTTTACCTATTTGGGAGTTACTTTCAGTGACTCATTAAGCTGGACCCACCAGATCGAGCTCATGACCCTGAAACACCAACAGCTGGGCGGAGTCTTGATCAAGGAACATAAATGCTCATTTACGAAGCCTATGTCACCGCTGATGAAGATCTATGGTGGAAAGGTTTTATCAGCGGTGTTATATGGCGCAGAGCTATGGGGTGGAAGCAACTTGGAATCCCTGAAGCACGCCCAAAACAAGTTCCTAAGGTTGGTAACTGGTCTGCCACAGTCGACTCCTTTAATTCCCCTACTATTCGATCTGGGGTGCCACTCGGTGGTCGATTATGCCAAATTCCGTCCGCTATCATTCTGGCGATGCCTGTGGACAACGCCAGATCTACATCATTACGCAGAAGCTTGTCTGGAGGTAAAAAAATTTCCGGGAGCCCTAAAAATAGGATGGTTTAGAGATCTTAAGGCCACTCTTCTATCTATGGGCCTTACTGAGTTGTGGTCATCGCCCGAGACAGCCACATTTCCATCTAAAAATGAGCTTAAAAAATGTTATTGGGATTGGGTGATGCACAATACTTTCTCAAAAACGAGCCCAAGTAGTCTTTCAGGATTATTTATGGTACACAAAGATCTACCCAGGTTAGAAAGGTACTGGGAAATCATCACCAAACCTTTGGACCGTAAACTCTTCTTTCAATTTAGATGTGGTTCACTCCCTATAGGGGACTTCACCAATAAGTGGGGAAATGCTAGTTCGGGGTTTTGTGCAAACTGTCAGGGCTCTGGGGAAAGTCTGTCTCACCTTTTGTTTGTGTGCCCCTTATACTCTGCCCCCAGATCTAAGTGGCTCAAACCAGTTTGTAGTCAACTAGGCACTCGCTCGTCTGCTGAGGCTTTGAGATTGTTAAAAACTAATCTGGATCCGCTTATTGTTGTGGGGGTTGCCAAGTTTCTTGGTTGGGCTTGGGTGATCAGATGTAGGTTTATTAAACAAAATTAGCAGAGAATGCTTTTATCTTGTATATACTGTGGTAATATGGTATCTGTGACACCTTTTAAATTTTTGTATATTTCTGCATGAAGTCAATTCGATGTCAATGATTTAATACTGATTTTATATATGTTATTGTGTATTTTGTATTTATGTCTTTTATGATGAATTAATCGAATAAAGACTTCTTGAACTGAACTGAGGTAACCGGGGTGGACGTTCAGGCGGAGGCCCGGAGATGCCTCTTGAATATCTGGGGCCCAACGGATTACAACACTGCACAAACCCACTGGGTTACCCTGGGGAATATGGTTGCGAAACGGGACATAGCGCAGATGTGGGGAGCGACAACAGCTTCTAAGGTGGTACAGTGGAAGGCCAACATGGATTGGTGTATGTTCCGAGAAAAGACTGTGTACGTAGCCAGGGGTAAACCCAAAAAATGGTAGAAGCTGTGGGGGGCCTGGAATGAGTATAGGGGTGACATCTGCATACCACCGGATACCGCCCCACTGGAAGAACATTTGACCCCATAGCCTATAACTCCAACTGGCGTCCTGCTTTCACTACTATCCTGTGTTTCCCCCCCCCCCCATGGTTCTATGTATCAATATTGTATTTTGCATCTAACTGTGATTACTGTGCCTAGCCGACTCCTAGACTGGGCCCCACTGCATAATGGTTTCATTGCCTTATTTCTTAGCGCTAGTTCTGGCGCCTTCTTCTGTACTTGTTCCTTTTTCATTAAAAAAAATGAAAACTTACAACCTTGACACGGGCTGGTACCTTGCTTCTTGCACTTTGACCCATTATCTACTAATTTGCTGCCTAGCCTCCGGGATGTAAGGCTGAATAGCTGTGTGCACTACTTGAAAATAAAGGTTTTAAAAATTACAACAACAAAAAAGTAAAGACAGTTGTTGAGTATTTTAAAGGGTTTTATTTTCTAGTCAAAAGTTAAATTTTCTCTGACCCTTTATTCATTAGTAAAATATCAATCAGGTTACAGAATTTTGAAAACAGGAAAAATAGCATTAATACAGAACATATTACAGTCAGCATATAAGCATTACATGTAGGAAAGAAAATGTGGCGCAAAATATCAGTCAAAACTCTTAAAAAGTTTCTAAGAAAAATAGTCTTGCAAGGCTAATCAATAATTAAATAGTTTGCAAAAAATCTCCCATAAAGAGAAATAAATGCATAAGACAAGTAAATCTTTTCAAACCTAATTAATTAATCAAAGCATAAACTTTAAGGTTTAGCATCTAAATCTAAAAAGCCTTTCTATCTGTTGCTGCTCTATGCATCTCTGTGTCTAAAAAGCAAACAAGGAGTGAGACAGCCCGCCCTTCACAGGCCTCAAAGAAATGTGGCCTGCCGTGCCAAAATATGAAGTGCCAGGACTTTGGAAAAAAATTACTAGGGGAACCCCCACCTGACTCTCCTTGGACGCCCAAGCCTGCACCCGTGATGATCTCATACCTAACCCATAGAATGTCTGGTCTAATCTGTTCCTTCTCTCAAGAGCTCACACGCCCCCCTGAAGCATAATGAGCCTAAAAGCCAGCAGAGCTAAATCCAACCACTCCTCCAGAGAGGTCATTATTTGTACTCTAATTCTTGGCAGACTACACAAAAACGTTTCATCTTCAGGAAAACCTGTACGTGATTGGTCAGCCACAATGGCATGGGGTCTAACCTTACTGACCCATTGAAAATTCTAGAGCATACCAGTTTTAACAGAAGAAGTGCAAATGATTTATTACATTTTATATGTTTGCAACTTTTACTAGGAAAAATGTTTCTATCATTTTCCTTCCTTCCTGTCACAGTGCAGCATGACGGATACTTTAACTATCACTGGTACATTGGCACAATCACAGGAATGTTTCAAAGTACAAAGGGGCATTGACCTATTTGTGGTTTGAGCCAAACAGATCTGCACATGCACTTTTCTTTCATGCAAGTCATAGCCTTGCTGGATTCACAGGCAGCCATTTTTTCTTAGGCCCCAAAATTGAAACAAACACAAAGAGAATATTAATGTCTTGTTTTTGTCCTCATAACCACCATGTAGACAAAGTACCAAAAGGAATTTACATAGAACAGCTGTCTCAGTTTATCTCGTAAACTGGAAGGGACACAAATCTTGAGGGGGGCATTTATCCCTCAGCTGTCAACTGCATTCCAGGTAGGCACAGAGTGCATGATTTACCGATCTGCGGCAAACCTTGGGGTAGTTTAGCAGCCAAATAGGGCCGGGCATTAACCGGTTATCGGCTGTTTCATAGGTACAAGATATTTAAGCACCATAGGAGATCAATCATAGGACCCAGGGGAAAAAACCAAAAAAAACCAACAACAAAAAAACCCGGATGAATCAATGAAGCCAAGAAAGTAGATACCAGAACGCCCTTTTACTGTGATTGCCAGATCTACCCAGATCCATGCGGGAGGTCTGCAAGACTGAAGATTGCCAATCTCTAAATGTAGGGGGTGAAGAGTCTTTCCATTTTCTGCAAATCTCCCTTCTTGCAAGCAGGATAGCATAAAAGACTAGAAACTTGGCTGGATTTTGTAGGCCTTCTAAAACCCCAAATATCACTAGGGAGAGATCTATGATGACAGGACTTCCCAGTGATTCTTTGAGGTAATTACTGATATCCTCCCAAAATGTGGTTAATAGTGGGCATTCAAAAAACATGTGTGTATCTGATGCAGCAATGAGCCCACATTTAGCACAAGACACTAACTCTCCTCCTGCAAATTTAGATAACCTAAGAGGGGAATAATATGCCCTATGCAGGGTAAAGATATGATTTCTGAGAAGCCAGGATGGTTTAACAATGTTCCACAGAAGTTAAAAATAAGTTATCCAAAGATCTTGTAAGGTTTGATCCATCAAAACAGAGCCCCATAATGACTCCGGCAGAATAAAGTCTCCATCCGACTCCTCCAGAATAAAGTTATACCATTTAGATACTTCTTTTTTAATTGGTCCACAGATTACTAAATCAGAGACAAATTGGCTATGCCCTCCAAGTTTAAATTTATTCCTATTAGCAGGTGAGGTTTTATAGGCCACAGTCCAACTATGAATCTGTAAGTATTTAAATCGTGAAAGGTTGGGGCCAACCTTAGCTGCAGATGTTCCCACGAGAGTAAATCCCCCTCATAAAAGAGGTCACCCCAAACTTCCAGGCCTGCCTCTCTCAAAGGGAAAGCTAGAGTGTCATCAGGCCAGGCAGGATTTTCAGGCAGGCCCCACAATGGAGTTTTTTTGCAAAAGTAATTTAGTTTTATGGATTTCATGACTTCAGCCCAAGTTCTAGCAAGACCTTGTAAAATCTTCAATTTAATTTTTTTTTAAAACTTAGGATTACCAAACTTAAAAAGAAAACCTGAACGATTAATTCTTTCCCCTTCCAGCATAGCTGTGTACATAGGACCTACCCCAGAAACTAAAGGACCCTTCAGCAACATTCGAGAATGGGATAATTGAAAGGCCCACACATAAATTTTTAGGTCTGGAGCCGCTAAACCACCCTTGTCACGTCACCGTTTTAGTTTTTTCCAAGCGATCCGTGGAAGATGGTTTTTCCAGATAAAGGATGAGATGTTGGATTGGAATTTAGTTAAGATAGTTTGATCAAAGTATAAAGGAATGGTATTAAATAAAAAAGAAATTTTAGGAAGGATAGACATTTTGATAAGATTGGCTCTACCAAGTAATGAAAGGGGCAAATGCGACCATGATTGGAGAAGCTTGCGACAATCTTTAAGAACTGAAGATAGATTTACTTGAACAAGTTTATTAATGTCCTTGACTATCGTCAAGCCTAGATATCGCAGTGAAATGCCTGCTTGCATATCGGTTACGGCATTCTCATCGTTCCATACAAGCATTTCAGTCTTCGCGGCGTTAATCTCATATCCCCATACTTGTCCAAAAGCATGAGCCAGTTTCAAGATCGCCGGATTAGCAGTGGTGACCTCTGATGTTAATATAAGTACGTGGTCGGCGTATAATGCTAACCCCTACCTGACCTCCACCCTTAGATGTTGCGCAAAAGACTCAATGTAAAAATCAAAAAGCAAGGGAGAGAGCGGGCATCCCTGTCGGGTGCCCCTAGAGATGGAGAAAGGGCTCGACAGGTCACCATTAACGAGAAGGCAGGCAGATGGATTACTGTACAAGAGGCTTATCACCCTACGGAACCTTTCCCTGACACCAAACTTGGCCAAGGCCTCCGACAGGTACACCCAATTAACCCTGTCGAAAGCCTTGGTTGCGTCTAGCGTAAGGGCGGCCAATGGGAGGATATTGTTTGTTGCCATATCTATGGCACCAATCAAATCATAGGTTAGTTCGTAAAGTTGTCTCCCTTTCAGAAACCCCTTTTGATCCGAGTGAAGGACAGAAGGCGCGATAGAGGCCAATCAGGTGGATAAAACTGTGGTAAAGATTTTATGATCCACATTCAAAATGGAAATTGGCCTATAAGAGCCACAGGCCTCCTTAGGTTTACTGGGTTTTAAAATAAGGGTGATGGAGGCATTATCCCATGATGTCGGAGGGGACACTCCTTCTACAAGGATTTGATTAAACAAAATGGTGAGGAAGGGAACAATTTCTGACTCCAGGATTTTATATAACTCAGCTGGCAGCCCATCCGGTCCGGATGCCTTCCCTTTCTTACCCTTCCTAATAGCTGATCTCACCTCTTCCTCTATGATGGGATTATCCAAATGTTGTGATTGCTCAAGAGAAAAAGAGGGTAAAGTGATGTTACTCATCCAGCTCTTAATGGCCTCAGCCAAAGAGAATATTAATTTCATGTAAATCAGCCCATTATGTTTCCCTCCCTCATACTACTACCCCTTATAAATGTTTACCTAGCCAAGCTATTAGTTTCAAGCAGCTTTTCTATTATTTATGACAACATTTAAAATAAATGTGCAATGTGGAACATAGCATTTTTATGCTTTAGTGTAAAATTTAAAAGCACACACAGTTAATACAGTGCACACAGTTAATACAGCGCACACAGCAACATGCTTTAGTGTTTCAGATAGATTTTTATGCAAAAAGCATTTTACACATGCGTAGTGTTTGGTGCATTATTAATTCACACACATTATAAAATTAGGTGTTTTAAAATAAACATGTTTATCAAAATATGCAACAAGCCAACGTCTTTTAAGACAGGAATAGTGAATTTAGATTGCAAGGGATGAGCTGGGAAGACAGAAACACATTCTATTAATCTTCAAAGATAAAAAGGCCACTTTTCTCTAGACTGCAAAACCCCATATTAATTCAGCACAAGCATTTCAGACTGACTTAGGCCTCACTTTCATGTTTTTCATGTGCCATGTTTTTAACTTGCACCAAAATGTGCGTGGCAAATTAAATGCAGTCTGTCTGAAGCACAAAAATAAAACAATGCCTGACTGCAGATGAAATCTGCTCCATACACATTTAGAACACTAAAACAGTTAAGTGACTGCACGCATTCCATGTGTATATCTACTACATTTCAGTGGACAACCCTGACTCATTTTGCAAATACATTTCCAATTTACTGCATTATTTTTGCCAACATTACATCAAAAATGTGACACAATAGAACAACAAAGAGAAGCAGGGGGCTTGTAAATCCACCCAAGAGTGTATGCAGCAGTGTATTTATACTGACTGGGGAATTGTTAAGAGGGAGGTATGATGACAGAGGGAGGAGTAAGACGACAGAGGAGGGAGTATAAAAAATAGGGAGAGTTATAGGAGACAGAGGATACAGTAAGGACAGAGGGGGAATATGAGGACAGGGGGGACTATGATGACAAGGAGCACTATGAGGAGAGAGAAGTGAGAATAAGTAAAGAGGGAGAATATCGGAAGAGAGGAGACAGACAGTACAAGCTGAGAGAGGTAGACTGTGAGGAGAAAGGGGGGAGATTATGGAAAAAGGGGCAAATATAATTCCTTAATGTACACAGACGCTCAGTGTGATTCTTGACAAAAAATATGATGACACCATACATTTTACCAAAACACATTTAGTACACTAAAACGGTTAAGTGACTGCACACATTCCATGTATATAACTACTACATTTCAGTGGACAACCCTGACTCATTTTGCAAATACATTTCCAATTTGCTGCATTTTTTTTGCCAACATTACATCAAAAATGTGACACAATAGAAGAACAAGAGGCGCAAGGGGCTTGTAAATCTGCCCAAGAGTGTATGCAGCAGTGTATGTATACTGACTGGGGAATTGTTAAGAGGGAGGTGTGATGAGAGAGGGAGGAATAAAAGGACAGAGGAGGGAGAATAAAAAGAAGGGAAAGTATTCAGAGACAGAGGAGACAATGAGAACAGAGGGATAATATGAGGACAGGAGGGACTATGAGGACAAAAAGCACTATGAGGAGAGAGAAGTGAGAATAAGGAAAGAGGGGCCATATCAGAAGAGAGGAGACAATATAAGCAGAGAGATTTAGACTGTGAAGAAAGAGGGGAAAGATTATGGAAAAAGGGGCAAGTATAATTTCTTAATGTACACAGACCCTCAGAGTGATTCTAGACAAAACATATGACATCATACATTTTACCGAAACACATTTAGTACACTAAAACGGTTAAGTGACTGCACACATTCCATGTATATAACTACTACATTTCAGTAGACAACCCTGACTCATTTTGCAAATACATTTCCAATTTGCTGCATTATTTTTGTCAACATTACATAAAAAATGTGACACAATAGAAGAAGAAGAGGCGCAAGGGGCTTGTAAATCTGCCCAAGAGTGTATGCAGCAGTGTATGTATACTGACTTGGGAATTGTTAAGAGGGAGGTATGATGACGGAGGGAGGAGTAAGACGACAGAGGAGGGAGTATAAAAAGAAGGTAGAGTATTAGGAGACAGAGGAGACAATAAGGCAGAGGGGGAATATGAGGACGGGGACTATGAGGACAAGGAGCACTATGAGGAGAGAGAAGTGAGAATAAGCAAAGAGGGAGAATATCAAAATAGAGGAGTCAGTACAAGCAGAGAGAGTTAGTCTGTAAGGAGAGAGGGGGGAGATTATGGAAAAAGGGCCAAGTATAATTCCTTAATGTACACAGACACTAATTGTGATTCTAGAAAAAAAATCTGAGACCATCCATTTTTCCAAAACACATTTACTACACTAAAACGGTTAAGTGACTGCGCACATTCCTTGTATATAACTACTACATTTCAGT